>NC_088377.1:56937500-57112500 GCF_037993035.2 Macaca fascicularis
GAGCACAGGTGGTAGGCTGTAGGAGATTTAATGCAACACAGCTGGGTTCAATATGGTGCATCTTTCAGAGCCCTGGCTACAATTGATGTAACCTGGTAACTAGTAGCTTTGACTTTGATGTCTGACACATCTGGTTGTGAGTATTCCCTGAACCACTCTTAAGAGTTTCTCAACTCTTTGAGTCTGGGTTTTCTTGATTGTAAAATGGTGTTTGATAATACATATGTGGTTTTCATAGGGATTTTGTAAAGTGCCTGGCATATGGAAGGAGCTGGGTAAATGATGGTGGTACACTTACAATCTTAAGGGCAGAAGGATTGAATTAAATACAGAACGAGGCCTAGGGACTCTTGCTATACTCCCTTCTCCCTCCCATCTAGTATTACTAACATCTTTCCAGAAACCATTCTTCTTTATGTTGGTTTTGGCCCTTTGTGTCCCCATCTCTAGCCCTTTATTCAGTTGGTCTGCTCAAGGCTTGCATACCATTTTTGGCATTGAACATGTGACCCTCTAATATAGCATGTACAATATGGTAACTTAAGAAAATAAATATATGTATGCGTAGAAAACACAGCATCCTCCTTTAATTCATGGTATTATGGGTGATTACAGTTTTCTTTTAGTTTAAGCCTACAAAGTGTTTATAGTAAAAAAGTTTCAATGAAATGATTTCCAATTTATAGTAGCTTTTCACTCACAACCGCAAGTCAGAAATCAAATCTTATGCTTAGAAGAAAGCAACTGCAGGACTGTATCCACTTTGGGTTTTGAAGAACAATAGTAAGGCGGTCTGACTCCAAGATTAGGTCCTTGTTGTTTGGGAATATCTAACAAGGAAGTCCATCCCCATGTGCTGGAGAATCCATAAAGTCAATGGCGTCTTATAAAGCCTGAGCAATTGGGAAAGGCTTCCCAGTCAGCTTTTTGGCCTCCTCTAGGTCTTAATTACAAAGCAGATTCATGGTCCTGCCTGAAATCCAATTGAGACGTAGACTCCTCCATCCCAAATGATATCATTATCAACATTGGTTCCCTGTGGTACACATTTGTCATATTCATTATGATTTGTATGTAAGATTCCAGGCCACAATAATAGGGTAAGAGTACATAATGGAAAAAGTAACACAAATGATTTTGATTTCCTTTAAGGAAATTCAGTGCCTCAACATTACAGACTTGCCTTTGTTTTAAAGCTCACTCTATTCCTTATCTAAGAGGAGTCAATATAAAAGATTTTAATTTTAGCCCCATATGCTATAGCTATATATAAATGTTCTGTAAAGTATATCCCCTAGATAAAAGTACTTACTACGTTTTTGAAGTTTTTTTTTAAAAACCTTTCTTTTGGTAAATAAAAGTCTTTTTAGCTTTGATGTGACTATTACACCCTTGGTTTGGGTTCTTTCTCCATTCCTTCATCCCTAGCCCCTGTGGGACCTCTGTAAGAAAAATGGGAGGGGAGAGAAGCATGGATTCCCTAATAAGTCTCAAAGGTAATCAAAAGAAAGAAATGCAATATGAACAAACTCACAAAATATTCTCGTGCTTCTTTGGGGAATACTTAATGCACATAAGGTCAGGCCTTTGTAATGTTAATTTGAGAGTGTTAGGAAGAAAGCCATCATTTTACAGGCAGTGTTGCTCTCTGAAAAAAGCTTTGATTTACAGAGAAATGCTGTTCTAACACACCTGCATTAAACCAGTGCCTGCCGGCTTTGAGATGCCTGAGTTGCTTGAGCAGAGGAAATGCTTCATTGAGGATGCTTAGGGCATTTGGCTGAAATAGTAGGAAGCTTGCCAGAGGTCCTATTTTCCTGTGGTCAAAACAACCTGTTCAGTTTGGATATGGTACAGCCCTTATTCTTTATATAAGTGCAGAGTGACAGCACAACTCCGCAATGGCCTCCTCTTCCAAGATTGGCCTTAGGGAGGGAAGTCTTACCAGGCACAGTGAGAGCATAGTTACTATAGGTATCTTGGTTATAGAGGTTAGACTCGAACAGCCTGGTTTCCACCTCAGGTGGTTGCCAGTGCCTTCTCATCAACTTGCAAACCTCATATTGTGTAGAGGAGATTGTGTGGCTGGAAGGAATGAATTCATCCCAAACCCCCAAAACAGGGTCTGGACAAGTGGCCATCCAATCTGTACCAGAACATTGCCAGAGACTGGCCATGAATTATCTTCAGAGGCCTCTCAGTTCATCTTTGGTTCTCCTCTCTCCTCCATTTCTGTTTCTTCCTTCTTCCGTGCATACTTCCCCTGCTCTTTCCTTCTGCCTTTTATATTGGTCTTTATTCTACTTTTGGGTGTTATACAAATCAGAAAACATTTTTATGTTAAAACAAATTAAATATGAATACTCTGTGAAGTGCCTGACATACAGTAGACACTCAATTACTTCCTCCATTCCATCCTTCTGTGTGATAACTCTTCTAGTATTTGAGATTATGTTATCATGAGAATATATGAGAATGTTATCATGCCCCTTCTGAGTTAATCTTATTCAACCCAGTTTCTCATCCCTTCATCTTAGTCTCCCTGCCCTCAAGTGTAGTCCACTGTATGTACACGTGAGTGTATCTTAAAGTACAGTTTTCAAAACTAACTGCACTTCTCTATGTAGGATCTGATTTGCCAATTTTTTATGAAGGAATGAGGAAAAAGAGAGAGCAAGAGAGGAAGAGGGGAGAAATGCCGTGCTTTTCTAGAGGAGCAAATATATGGAAATTACCCTTGTTTCTTCTCTAAAGTAGTAAAGGTCACAGCAGTAGTTGCAAAACCCGTAGGCCGCCTACCGCCTTCCACACATTCAGCATTACTATTCTTGCCTATTTTACCCTTAGGCATCCTTTATTTCTTGCACAGATGGTCTCACTCAGGCCTAACAAAATGTTTTAAGCTTTGCATAAATTAAAACAAGAGGTCTCTGAGTACAAAAGTGCAACTTGTTTTTTACTTGAAAACAACTATGCTGGCATCTTTTACAAAATTACAGCCTCAAGCCAGGTTTCCATAATCAGTTTTCCTTTAAAAAATAGAGGGGAAAGAATGTATCAATATGTATGTGTGTGTGTGTGTGTATGTGTATATATATAATGTATGTATGTATACCAAACACAAATGGTTCTAATCAGTGGGACTATGACTTTATGCTGTTCTGTATTCCTTTGAAGGTTGATCAGGCATGAGTGGTGGGTGATTCAGTTTGAATAAATAGATTTGGAAAAATTTAATTTTGGGGGTCCAGGATTTCTGAGTTTCTTCATTAGTTTACTACATGATAACAACTGTTGAGACATTTAAGCTTACAGGGACTCCCTCCTAGAACTCTTTACTATGTACCTTATAACAGAGTTTTACTTAGGCTAACCTTGACTATGCTCAATTGAAAGAAAGTGATGAGTCAGCCCAAAGAGAAATAGTCTGTTTCTCCCAACTCTGTGATAATGTGTCCCAAAGTAGTGACACATGGCATATTCCATTCTTAAGATAACTGGCAGACAATTTGTACAATCTTTTAGACACATTGCTCCCCTTTGATTCACACATCATCACCAAAAGGGTAATGCTACAAATCTTTTCTCTTTTCGTGACTACTCTTAATAGGGATGTGGCTTGTAAAGAAGCTTATTGATGTGCTTTGCTTGAAATTAGAATCATTAGACTGGGCCTGCCCTCTCATTTTTACCTTGACAGTAATAGTAAGAGTATGGGAGATACCTTATTATTACTCTTACTGTAACAGTAATACTATTACAGTATAGTAATACTATATGCAGTATAGTAATACTATTACAGTAATAGAGTATGGGAGATACTCCTACTCTTACTGTTACTGTCAAGGTAAAAATGAGAGGGGTACTGTGTGAGTTATTTTTTATATACTATCACCTTTTAATGACCCTTTGAGCCCATTATAGAGAAGTTGGACAATATAGAATAGAAAGAAGAAAAAGTTATTTTTTCTTTATTTTCCACAGTTAACATTTTCACATATTTCATTATGTTTATTTCCTCACATAGTAGTGATCATACTTTCAACAGATCGTACTGTAGATTTTACTGTAGATGTTATATTCATTTGTTCACTTAATCTAATAATTTGAATATACTTTACTATTAAGAACTCCTTTTGTTAAAGATCAAATTGTTTTAAAACTTAAGTTAGAAAGCATTTTCAGCATTGGATAATGCCAGCCAGGACATATAAACTATCTTTAGAAATGAATCTAACCCTTAAATGAAATCCAGCCACCAATCTAGTGTTTCTTTGTAATAAACAGAATATTTTTCTGTGTTATTGCATCTCACAGGAGTCTACTCCTCGAGGGTTCAATGGTAAAAATGCTCAGTAATCATGCTCTAGAGTTTCTCATCCCTCTAAAGAACACACTTGCAGCAGTTCTGTGAATGACTAGGGATTAGCAGGAACGGATGTCAGGTGAATGTTGGCACCACTGATACAATTGATTTGCTTTATGGATTTTTTTGTTTCAGTATGATTCTGCATAGATGGCATTTGTAATTATGACCATTTGGATCATGTGAAAAATGATAAATTTTCAGTGAAAGGGAATGGTGCTTGATCCTTCTCTTTGTCTTTGAACTGTTTAGAAACACTAAACTTAACTGATAAAAGTAAGTGCAAGATGGCTGGGCGCGGCAGCTCACACCTGTAATCCCAGCACTTTGGGAGGCTGAGGCGGCGGGGTTACTTAAAGTGAGGAGTTCATGACCAGTCTGGCCAACATGGTGAAACCCTGTCTCTAGTAAAAATACAAAAATTAGCTGGGTGTGGTGGCGCATGCCTGTAGTCCCAGCTACTTGGGAGGCTGAGGCAGGAGAATCACTTGAACCCAGGATATGAAGGTTGCAGTGAGCCAAGGTTGTACCACTGCACTTCAGCCTGGGAGAGTGAGATGCTGTCTCAGAAAACAAACAAAAAAATTATATATATATATAACAAAATAAATAAAAATAAATTAAAAAAAATAAGTGTAAGACATCTTAGAAGTACTGCAGTTTTTTAAAGCTCTTGACAGACTAACTTTATTTATGCAGGTAAATTCTAGTTCTTTTGAGCAATATGTTAATAAGTCACTGCTAATGGCCTAATAGTTTTTAACTTATGATTAAAGACCCATAATGGAACTAGCAGCAATTTCATAACCCACCAGTCTAATTGTTTCACAGTGAACAATTATTTGCCTTGTGAATACTTACAGTAAATATTTTTGTAAAGTTTATCTTTGTTTCCTAAACAGTGATATTTGTTTTGTATGTTCTATAAATGGAATATATTCTGCAGTTTGGTTTTTTGCTCCTTAGTTGCTGAGAATTGACTGTGTTGTTGCACATAGCTGTAATGCATTCATTTTCACTGCCCTGTAGTGTTCCATTGTATGAATATACTATGGTTTACATATACCTTGTGTTGATGGACAGTGGACATATACAGGTTGTTTCCACTTTTGATTGTCAGAAATAGTGCTGTATGACTATTCTTTTATGTGTGTCCTGGCACATACCCTTGATACTTACCTAGCATTAGAATTGCTTGGGTTCTGTAGTCCCAGCTACTCGGGAGGCGGAGGCAGGAGAATGGCCTGAACCCGGGAGGCGGAGCTTGCAGTGAGCTGAGATCCGGCCACTGCACTCCAGCCTGGGTGACAGCGCGAGACTCCGTCTCAAAAAAAAAAAAAAGAATTGCTTGGGTTTAGGGTGTGCACATAAGGAACATTACTGGATAATGCCAAGTTGATTTCAAAACTAATTGTACCAGTTTCCACTCTAACTAGCAGTGTAGAATTGTTGCCATCATTTCCACATTCTTATCAATGCTCTTATCACACTTCATATGAAGTAATCTTGTTATTTCATATGCCTTATTGTGGTTTTAATTTGAATTTTTCTGCCCTGGTTTCCTCTTCTGAGCATGTTCTTTTGGGTTTTTTCATCTATGTCTTTATTTTAATGTTGAATTTTTTTGTATTCAGTTGTAAGAGTGCTTTATATATTTTGATCACTATTGCTTTGTGAATAATGTGTGTTTCAAAACATTTCCTAAATTGTCGTTTATCAGTGCATTCTGTTTATGGTGTCTTGTGATAAAAAGAAGTTCTTAATGATAGAATAGTTGAGTTTATCAAACTTTTCCTGTATGGTTTGAGTCTTGTTTTGAGAATTCATCCCTACTCTGAGGTCATAAAAACATTCTTATATATTGTTTTCTAAAAGTGTTCTAGTTTTATCTTTTATACTTAATTCATTACTTTATCTAGAATTAATCTTCATGTACGATGTGAGGTAAGGTAAGGGTTCAATTTTACTTTTCTCCATATGGATAAGCAACTATATTACCATTACCATAATATATTTTTAAAGTTTCTTTATCTCTCAGTGATCTGATGGACCAACTGTCATAAATTATGCCTCCAAATTTGCATAGTTTTATTTCTGAGTTTTCTCTTTGATTTGTTCGCTAATTTATATGACAACACAACACTGTTGAAATTATTACAACTTTTAATTATTGCTTGATATTTTAAAATTCAGTCTCCCTCCCCCACCTCTTATTATGTTTCAGGTACACATTGGTGACTCTTGTCTTACTGCTTTCCCGTGTAAAATTTAGAATCAGCTCATCAAGTTTCATATTCTCAAAAAAGTGAAATTTTCATTGGAATTGCATTGTTTATTAGATAATTTAGAAGGAATTGGCATCTTTATGATACTGATTCTTCTAGTCCTTGAATATAATATTTATGTTCATTTATTTAAATCTTTTTCTCCTTCCATAAAATGTTATGGTTTTTCTCTATATTATTCTTTATTACCTATTTGCAAATTTCTATTAGATTTGTTCCCAGGTACTTGATTTTTTTTGGTGCGATTATAAATGGTATCTTTGAAAACCTTGTTAACAGCAGCAATTCTCTTTCTTCGTCTATACCCAAAATCATTCATAGCAGGGACTCAGATATTTGTTCATCAGTGTTCATAGCAGCACTATTTAGAATAACCAAAAGGTAGAAATAACCCACATATCCATTGACTGATAAAGGGATAAAGAAAGTGTAGTATATATATACAATGGAATATTGTTCAGCCTTAGGAAGGAAATGTTGACCCATGCTGCCATATGGATGAACCTTGAAGACATTATGGTAAGTGACACAAGTCAGTCACTAAAAGAATACTGTATAATTTCACTTATATCCAGCGCCTACCATAGTCAAAGTCATAGAGACAGAAAGTAGAATGGTGATTGTCAGAGGCCGGTAGAAGAGGGAACAGGCTCTTATTGTTTAACTAGGTTTCAGTTTGGGAAGATGAAAAAATTTCCGGAGCTTGATGGTGGTGATAATTGAACAACATTATGATATAATTAATACTATTAAACTACACACTTAATGGTTAAAATGGTAAATTTTATTTTAGTGAATATTTTACCACAGTAAAAATTATATGTTCTAAAATTTATTGCTGGTGTATAGAAATACATTTGATTTTTGCACATTGATTTTGAATCTAGCAACCTTGCCAAACTTATTAGTTATAGTAAGTTTTTTGCAGCTTGTCTAGATTTCTGTATATGCAGTCATGTCATAATGAGTGTTTTTTTCATCTTTTCCCATCTTTATACTTTTATTTATTTATCTTGGGTTATCCAGTTACTTATGACATTCAATAATGTCAAATAGAATAATGACAAATAGAATAATAATAGCAGGATCTCTTGCCTTGATCTTAAAAGAAGTGCTTAGAATGTTTCCCATTAAATGTGGTACTTTGTTTTGTTTTGTTTTTAGGTAGCTTTTATCAGATTAAGGAAGTTCCCTTCTATTTCTAGTTTGCTGAGATTTAATTTTTATTATGAATGACTGTCAGATGATTTATTGAAATGATGATGTGATTTTCTTCTAATCTGTTAGTGTGATAAACTACAGTAATTGATTTTCCAATGTTAAATCAATCTGTAATTCCTGGGTTAAACATAAATTGATTATGACATATTATACCTTTCACACAATGCTAGATTCAGTTTGCTGACATTTTACTTAGGATTTTTCATCTAAGTTCATGAGTCCAGTTGTCTTGTAGTATTTTTCTCAAATCATCATTGTGAGGATTGTTATCAAGATTATAGTAACCTAATAAAATGAATTGCAGAGTGGAATTATTTCTGCCTTTGGTAGTAGGTAGAATTCACCATTTAAACTAAGGATTGTCAAAGTTTTTCTGTACAGGACTAGGTTGCCTCTGTTGAAGCTACTTAGTTCTCCCATTGGAGTGTAACAGCAGCCACAGACAGTACATAAATGAAAGAGTGTGGCTGTGTTCCAATAAAACTTTATTTACAATAGTAGCAGCAGGCTAGATCTGATCTGTGGGCAACTCCTGGTTTAAAACATGAGATTCAAATTTATTTGTTGGAAGATTTATTTTTATTTTCTCTCTCCATCTCTTTTATTGTTGGAATCTCATTCAAATATTTTATTCCTTCTTGCATCAATTTTATTTTCATATTTCTAGGAAGTTTTAAATTTCATTTAAGCTTTCAAATTTATTAAATAATTTGGGGACCCTCTGTCACATTCTTAATATCTGCTACTTTGTAACTAATTCTCCTCCTTTACTTTCTGCAGTTGGTTATTGTTGCCATTTATTTTTTGAATGTGTGTTGTTTTATTCTTGATCCTTCTTGCTGAGAAATATTGGATGTTATTAACCTCTTCAAAGAATCAACTTTTTGCCTTGTTTATTTTCTTCTTTGCTTTGTTGTATATTTTTTATCTTAGCTTTGTCATGATTTTATTTCTTCCAACTTCTTTAGGTTTAACTGTTCATCTTTTACAATTTTGTAAATTGATGGTTTGTTACATTTTTAGCCTTATTTAAAAAATATATGTATTTCAAGGCTGTCAATTTTTCTTTAGTAGTTCAGCTTCATATAAAAATTTTTGATATGTTATCTGTTATTGTTTAATTAAAGCTATTTTAGGTTTTTCTGTATGTTGACTTCTTTAACTCACATTTAGAAATTTTTTTTAAAATTTGAGATATATGGCTGTTTTCTAGATTTTTTTCCTTTCCATCACTGGGAACATGATCTGTGTGCTACTAATCTTTTTAATTTGTTGATACTTAATTATGGCCCAGTATATTGCTAGTTTTCTGCATGGTGTATCAGTTTGAAAAAAAATTACGTATCCTACAGTTACTGAATTGGTGTTACCTATATGTGTGGTAAAACAAACATATTACTTTTGTCATTGAGATTATATCATTAGTAATTATCTTTCTGCTTGATGTTTCTAGTACTAAGGGAGGTATGTTACAAATCTTATCACCATGATTCTGGCTTGTAGTTCTCTCAGATTTTGCCATATATCTATACTTTTTAAGACTGTGTAACATTGGATATATTTTTATGATGAATCAAATATTTTATTCTAATGACCTTTTTAATCTATAGAAATTTTTTTTGCTTTAAAGCTTATTTAGTCAACATTTATTATAACTATAACGGCATACTTTTAATTGCTATTTCATATATATATATATATATATATATATTATATTATATCTGTTTACTTGTGAGTCTTCTGTCTCTGTGTGTTTTCGTTGTGTTTTTTTGTTGCTGTTGTTTTTGAGACAGTATTGCTCTGTTGCCCAGGCTGGAGCGCAGTGGTGTGATCTCGGTTCACTGCAACCTCCACCTCCCGGGCTCAAGCGATTCCCCCACCTCAGCCTTCCGAGTAGCTGGGACTACAGGTACCCACCACCACACCCAGCTAATTTTTTTTTTTAGTAAAGGTGGGGTTTTGCCATGTTGGCCAGATTGGTCTCAAACTCCTGACCTCAAGTGATCCGCCTGCCTCAGCCTCCCAAAGTGCTGGGATTACAGGCATGAGCCACCGTGCCCAGCCATGTCTCTATGTTTTAGGTATGTTTCTTATAGGTACTATATAGATTGATTTTTTTTTTTAATTTTTTTTCTCAGACCTCACAGGGATGAAGATGTTTTCAAAAGCTCTTCTGATCAAATAATATTTGTCCATTAAATGGAGCTTTTTGTCTGTTTATAAGTATAGATCAATTAGAACTTATTTTGTGCATTCCATTTTTTGCCCTTTCTACATTTTTTTTCTGATTTCTTGCTTTTCTTTGAATTGTTTCTTCATTTTTTTTCTGCGATTTCAGAAATTCTATAAACTATTTTCATTCTTTTGATTGTTACTCTAGAAATTTAATAAAAACATTTCAAAGTCTAAAGTTACTCGGGAGGAAAGGAAAGATAATGATGAATACAGGGACTTTTGAACACTTTAATTCCCATCAGTTTGTTATCATTTATCTTAATCCTGTTGTATACACCCAGCAGATGATATTGTTCAGAATTAACCACATATTTTACCATATTTTATTCTTCATTTTTATTGCTTTCAGACCATTCATGTTGGATCACTTGTATTCTAGATAAATTATATTTTTTAGAGAATTTTTACTATGGAAAGATACTTTTTACTCTGTGATATTTTAAGTTGACAAGTTTCACTTCAGATATTAAAGATGTCATTCTAGTGTCTTCAAGATTCTACACTGTTACTGTTGAAATATAAGGTGTTATTTAATTGTTGCTTCTTTTAATGTAATTTGTTCTTTCTCTGGCTGCTTTTAAGTCTTTGTTTTGTCTTTGGTGTGCATTTAGGTTGAAATTATTTTTGCATAACCTGCTTAGGATTTGTTGTCTTTTTTTAATTTTAAATTATGTTTTATTTAACCCAGTAGGTCCAAAATATAATTTCAATATGTGTCATCAACCACACTGCAAGCCCTCAAAAGCCACATGTGGCCAGTGGCTACCATACTGGAAACCATATGGGACAGTTCTATAGAATGGAGTTTAGTGTGCATTCGAATAAATTGGAAATCTTACTTAAATGCAAGCTCCTGGGACCTGTTCTTAGAGGCTCGGATTCAGTAAGTCAGCAGAGAGACCCTGGGATCTTCATTTTTAACAAGTTTCCCCAAATGACTCCAATGAGGGTGGTCTACAGAATGCTCTTTGAGAAACACTGATGTGTAGGAGATTGTTCAGGGCAAAGCAGAAGGTTCACCCGACTCTCAGGGAACCAGAATAACCTGAGTAACCATGAGATCATTTTTACAGGATCCACATACCTAAGAGGATGTGCCACTGCAGTTTTCGTTGTTCTCTGAATCACACTCAGTAAGTGGATTTGATACATGCATGTGATGATGCAGGTGCCCTGATGGGACATAAAGATTTCAAGTGGGGCCCATTTGTTCTTGCGTCAAATTATGTTTTAAGTAAAATACTAATGTTTTACCTAAAACATTTAATATTAAGTAAAATATTAATGCTCCTAATAAATAGGGAAGGAGCTCAGACAGAACCCCATTCCATTCAAAGCAAGACAACTTTGAATGGCTGTGAATCTACATAATCGCTTCTCTTTATGAAGCCATTGTTTTATTCAAGGATCTACTAATCGGGTAACACTATCTCCTATACACAAACATGCCCCAAGCTTGGACTCATTTACAAATAGGGATGAAGGTAAGAATGATCAGACTGTCTGGGTTTTCCTCTCTTAGTGTTTCTCAAAGCATGGTCTGAAGACCAGATAGGGCCGTGATACCAGACATGCAATAGTCAGACCTGCGCATTTGCAGCATTCTCTTCCAGAAACAGATTCACATGGTCAGGTACAGACCCAGAATCTGCAAGGTCCGCCACCCACCTCCACTCTCTGCCACTGGGTAATTCTGATACGGGGGGGTTAGGGTGAAACTAGTGGAACCCATACATACCACACTGTTCTCATCAGAATGAAACTACAAAATTCACTAACATCTCTCTTATTTTTAATTTTAATTATACATGTACTATTTACAATAGCAAAGAAATGGAATCCACCCAAATACCTGTCAATGGTAGACTGGACAAAGCAGACATGGTACATATACATCATAGAACACCATGCAGTCACAAAAAAACGAGATCATGCCCTTTGCAGCAACATCAACAGAGGTAGAGGCCACCTTCCTAGGCAGACCAACACAGGAACAGAAAACCAAATACTGCAAGTTCTCACCTATGAGTGGGAGCTAAACAACAACAATGCACGGACACTAGAAGGAGAATAACAGACACTGGGGCCTACTTGAGGGTGGAGGGTGGTAGGAGGGAGAGGATCAAAACACTATCAGGTACGATGCTTATTACCAGGTGACAAAATTATCTCTACACCAAACCCCCGTGGCACGCAGCTTACCCACGTAACAAACCGGCACATGTACCCTTGAACTCAAAACAAAAGTTTAAAAAGTATACATGGCATATGGATAAATTTCCAGTTATAAAATGTTTATTTATTTATTTATTTTTGAGATGGAGTCTCACTCTGTCGCTCAGGCTGGAGTACAGTGGCACGGTCTCGGCTCACTGCAACCTCTGCCTCCCAGGTTCAAACAGTTCTCCTGCCTCCGCCTCCTGAGTAGCTGGGATTACAGGTGCCTGCCACTACGCCCAGCTAATTTTTTGTGTTTTTAGTAGAGACGGTGTTTCACCATGTTGGCCAGACTGGTCTTGAACTCCTGACCTCATGATTCACCCACTTCAGTCTCCAAAGTGCTGGGATTACAGGTGTGAGCCACCACCACACCCAGCCAATATAAAATATTTCAACAAATACAAGTAAATTAAGTAAAAAGTTCCCTCACCTCTTCTCTAAATGTACTCTTCCCCCAAGGTAACCACTTTTATCAGTTAATTTTAGGGATTTCTTGTCTTCTTGTATCTTTGGATTGATATTTTTCATCAGTTTTGGAAAATTGTCTGTTCAATTTCTTTTCAAATATTGCCAACTCCTCATTCTCTCTTTCCCTTCCTCTTCTCTGGGAACTAAGATTAGATGTTTGTTAGACCTTCTTTCTCACTGCGTCTTCCTTGACTCTCATCATTTCTGTACTACATTCCAGATGATGTTTTATTTTAGCTTCCAGTTTGCTTGTTGGCTCTTCACCAGTACCTAATCTGTTGTTAATTCTGATTACTGAGATTTTCAATTTTGATTAATATAGTTTGTTTTTATAATTTTTTAAAATTTAGCTTTTTATTTGGAAGTCATTTCAAATATGAAAATCATTGTAAGGTCAGAAACTATGTGAATAATACCATACACCTTTTACCTGGAGCCTCTGATTCTTATTTCACTCCATTTGATTTATAATTTGTTTTTTCTCTCTCGGATATATTATTTTCTGACCATTTAAAGATAAATTTTATACATTATGACCTTTTTCACTAAACAATTTAGGTTATATATTTCTTAATAGGAATATTCTCTTACCTTACAGTATAGTTATCAACTGTGAATATTGCTGCAATGAACATGAGAGTATAGGTACCTCTTTGGCATACTGATTTCAATTTCTTTGGATTTATATCAGAAGTAAGACTACTGGATGATAATGTAATTCTATTTTTAATTTTCTGACGAACTTCCATACTGTTTTCCTTCATGGCTGTATTAAGTTACATTCCCATGAACAGTGCACATTTACAGTTACATTCCCACGAACGGTGAACATTTCTCCACACCACTGCCAACCCTTACCTTTCATCCTTTTGATATCTCATTGTGACTTTAATTTCCCTGTTGATCAGTGATGATGAGCATTTTTTCATATGTCTGAAGGCCATTTGTATGCCTTCTTTGGAGAAGTATCTATTTAGGCCCTTTGCCCATTGGTGGGTTATTTGTTTTATTGCTATTGAGTTGTTTGAGTTCCTTATATATTTTGGATATTAACCCCATATTAAATGTATGGTTTGCAAATATTTTCTCCCAGTTTGCAGGCTATTTCTTAACTCTGTTAATCGCTTTTTTTTGCTGTGAAGAAGATTTTTAGGTTGATACAATCCCACTTGTTAATTTTTGTTTTTGTCACCTGTGCTTTTGGAGTCATATTCAAGAAATCTTTTCCTAGATCAATGTTGTGGAACATTTTCCTATGTTTTTTTCCAGTAATTTTACAGTTTCAGATCTTACATTTAAGTTTTCCATCCATTTTGAGTTTATTTTTGTAAACGGTATGAAGTAAGCATCCAATTTCATTATTCTACTTGTGGATATCCAGTTTTCCCAATACCAGTTATTAAAGAGACTATCTTTTCTCCATTGTGTGCTATTGGCATCTTTGTAGAAAATCAACTAACCAAAAGTGTGTGGGTTTACTTCTGTGTT
Source organism: Macaca fascicularis (assembly GCF_037993035.2). Lineage (NCBI taxonomy): Eukaryota > Metazoa > Chordata > Mammalia > Primates > Cercopithecidae > Macaca > Macaca fascicularis. The sequence continues at coordinate 56,951,784 of NC_088377.1, forward strand.
CTCTATCCTGTTTCATTGGTAATTTGTCTTTCTGCCAGTACCATACCTTTATGATCAATATAGCTTTGTAATAGATCTTGAAGTCTAGGTAACATGATATTTCTTTTTCATTTTTTCTTTATGTAGTCAATATTAATTTATGAATCCCTATTTTCCTAAGCAGTCTTGAATTCATTACTGAATAATTTTAGTACTCGTATTATTTCATATTTGGCCAGTGGTATCCACATCTAAAATGGCTCCGGTAACCTAGTGGTGTGCTCCTGTCATTGATTTGAGCAGTTGTTTATGTTACGGCATAACAAGATGTCATTTTGTATCTACTCTGCCTTAGTCCTGGAATGGAAAAAAAGAAATTTTTTGAATTCAAAACTGTTGATTCTTTATTTAAAATCTTTAACTCTGTGAGTACATAGTAGGTGTTGTTGATTTTTTTAAGACTCTTAATTCTCCTTGAGACATTACATAGACTTACCGTGTCTGAAATATCAATGTCTGAAGCATTTCCAATGATTTATATATCTGATTGTTGTTATCTGCCTGCTTTCACTCATCCTTTTGCCTTTCCTTACTTGTTTGGTAATTTTTACTGTGAATTGCTCATTTCCCTGAGAACTTTGTGTGAGTATTGCTTGTTTTTCCTGGAATTTTTAGGAATTCTTTGACACCTGGGAGAAAGGTGGTTTTTACCAGATATTTGATTATTTCGTTTATCTAGTGAAACTACCTGTGTGAGACCTTCTTATATTCTCAGGTTGAGGTTTTTCTTTTCAGACCATTTTATGTAAATTAAGGCCTTAAAACTCTATGAGAGTTAGCTTGTCATTATGCATTATCAGAAGAGATTTTTTTTTTTCTCTTGGCAATACTATTTGAGATGAGAAATTTTCATTGCAATTTAGTTGAGGGAGAGGGTAGTTTATTTTTAGTTCACCTAGCACTGAATGTGTAGGTCTTTCGTGTATAGCTCTGTTGGGAAGTCTTCTACTAAATGTCTTACCTGGGTGGGGGCCATGTGCTATGTTCTTGATCCCTGGATTTGTAAAGACTTGAAGCCAAAGCTGAAGTTCTAACTAGTTTGGGAAACATTAATAAGATGAAACAAAAACTAAATTTTTTTTCTTCTCTTTGCTTTCTTTTTGACCTGAGTATTGCTTACTTTCTGTCTAGCTCATAGATGTAGATTAGAAGAGTATTTTAAACTTCATTCTATTTAGTTTTTAAATTGTTTTCAGTGGAAGTATCAGTCTCGGTACCTCCCATGGCATAAGGCTGGAAATAGCCATGATCCTGCCAAACACGGACACTCTGCAACCTGGACCAAAATATTCTACTCTAAAAATCGAGTAATTATGTCTTTTTCAATAAAATAAAAAGTATAATCATTAATGTAATTTAATTCTTTCATTCCAATCTTCACTCATGCTTTCAACCATAGATTATATTATTCCCCCTTCTTAAGTGAAATTAGTATTTCATTATTCCATAAGGCTCTACAAATACCTTCTTGTTTTGCAAAGACCATCATGAATTCCAGGTGCTCTGTAACCTGATCAGGTTGCAGAACTGCTGATGCAACCAAATTTAATCACTTAATGTTCTTCCTAAGCGCCCGTTTTTTTTCTGCTTCTATGACTTGCTCTCACTGCTCGCTATCCCAAACACTGTCCAATTGTACATGTTCCAATGTCACCATTCCTTTTTCTGGCAAATGCTTCAAAAGCTACTGTTTCTGTAAAACTTTCCTTTACCCTTCTCTTTTGACTTGTTATGAGCTCCTTTAGTAGTTTGTAATCTCCTTAAGAGCAAATTTCACAAATGTTATATTTGTAATGTCTTATGTAGCAGAGTATTCTCACAGTCTAGAACAGATGGTTCTTCTGTATCTGTTGAAGGAAATGGGAAGATAGCAAAGCAACATAATAGGATAATTTTATTTTTGCCTACTAGACTATCTCAGGATGTATGTGTTTTCAATTCTAAAACAGGTTAGTGGTATTTCAGTTGAAAATGTCTTGACCCTTCTAACATAACAATCCTCATCATAAATGAGAGAGAAGATTGGGTGAGTAGGGCTCAGTGGGGGAAGCTGGTTCTTTTCACCCACCTTCAGAAATCCAGGTATGGGTTGTTCTGGACCTCGAAATTACTTTTTTTTTTTTTTTGGATGGAGTCTCGCTCTGTCACCCAGGCTGGAGTGCAATGGTGTGATCTTGGCTCACTGCAACCTCTGCCTGCTGGGTTCAAGCAATTCTCCTGCCTCAGCCTTCCAAGCAGCAGGGATTACAGGCACGCGCCACCATGCCCGGCTAATTTTTGTATTTTTAGTAGAGACAGGGTTTCACCATGTTGGTCAGGCTGGTCTCGAACTCCTGACCTTGTGATCCACCTGCCTCGGCTTCCCAAAGTGCCAGGATTACAGGCGTGAGCCACCACGCCCAGCCACGAAATTACCTTTAAAAAGGTGGTCTTTAAAAAGCAAATAGGGAGAGACTAATTGCAAAAAGATTAATGATGAAATAAATTATCTTTCTCTTTTCCACTTTTTCTGTGGTGTTCCTTTTGACATTTGCATTCCAACCCAGAGCCCCACAAATAACTGAGTCTGCACTCTTTTGACAAGCAAGGATTGCTCTCAGATGTATTTTATAACCTCAGCTTATATGGGAAGAACTTTTCTTTCCAGAGATGGTTTCGTAGTAATATCCTTCAAAACCTCACCCTGTACAATTTGACTTGTTTTCTTTGTTGTTATGTTTGCTTTGTTTTGGTGAGTTTTACTCATCATTTCAGCCAACTGATAGAAAGAGATAGAATTTTTGTTGGATACTAAATCATGTTGATCAAAAGCACTATTGACCTTGTGTTGTTAAAACTAAAAATATAAGAACAAACCATTTTCTAAGGTTTTTAATTATATGCACTAAAACAGAGTAAGGCCTAGTTTTATTAATCATTGGGTTATGATTTGATGTGGAAAGAACCAGCCTATAACTTTTCCCCTTGTTTAACAGCATTATTGCTGAAAACTTTAATAGACTTAAGTGTACTGGAGCTAGGGAGTGAAATCTTATCTTTCCCTGAACACCAGGGCTGCTTTGTTATGGTGTTTCCATTTGTGGCATAATGAATGTGTAGGACGCTAATGATGTGGTCTCTAGGTGTTCTCCTACTACGCAGAGCACTGATAATGAGCTTCGAGTAATCGGGTACAAGTCCCTGAAGATGAATCCTGATTACCTTCGTGGGGCCATTCCGCTCTGCTCCCTTCCTCCTTGATGTTTCTGTAAAGAACATTTGGATTTTGAAGAGAGTATTGTGTATTTGACTTTTAATTAGATTTGCAGTGCGTTGGGTTAATAAACTAGGGCTGCTTCTTCTTCAGTTTCCTCTGAAGGGATGTGTGTAAATGTTGCACAGTGGGCCAAGAGAACAGAGGGTCGTAACAGGCAGCAGTGGTGGTGTCCCCGGCTTCATGCCCCAGTCCTGAAAAACAGACTTATAGTGGCTGAAGGTGGATTTCATCCCATGGTCCATATTCACAAATGACTTCCAAGTGGCCAAGGACCTGCTAAACCTATTGTATCTGCTCTGTACGAGGAAGCAGTCTCAGAATGAAATACAACAGTTGTCTGTCAGGGCTGCCCCAGAGTCCTGCAAGTTGGTATTATCTGCTTGCATTCAGAAAACAAATCACCATGGCTGACCCCAGCTTTGTACTTACTGTGATCTTAGGGCTTGCATTTTTAGGGACAACTTGCCCTTTATGCCTTTGGTCCCTTTCTGCCTTCTGCTTTTGTTTTTCTGCCAGTTGGGTTCATTTATCTTCCTTCTGTGTTTTGTCATGCTTTGCTTATTATAGCTTTCAGATTAATCATGGACATAGATAGAAAGTACTCTAGCGTCTTTATCCCACCTCAGCTCTCAGTCTGGTGTAGAGCTAAGGGAAGGAGAATTGCCTTCATAGTCAACCTTCAGTGTGGTCCCTGAACTTTTATTTTGTTCAGTGAATCCAGCACATCTCACATTGTGCCCCCAGCTATAATGGGTAGTCTTTTCCTGATCTAAGAAAATTGGATGCCTGGCTTCTGCCTTACTCTTCATTGTTTCTTAAGCATAGTCCTTACATGATGGTCTGGCAGGTCTAATTGTGTGGCTGGGGCTTCCTTCTGCATGCCTATTCCATTTTTTAGTTTTTTTTTTTTTCTTTTGAGAATTGGGGTCTCACTCTACTACCCAGGCCAGAGACCAGTGGCATAATCATAACTCATTGCAACCTCGACCTCCTATACTCAAGCAATCCTGCCACTTCAGCCTCTCAAGTAGCTGGGACTACAGGCACATGCCACCACATCCAGCTCATTATGAATTTTGTTTTTGTTGTTGTTGTTTTGAGATGGAGTCTTGCTCTGACCTGGGCCCAGGCTGGAGTACAGTGGCACAATCTCGGCTCACTGCAATCTCCACCTCCTGGGTTGAAGCGATTTTCCCACCTAAGCCTTCTGAGTAGCTGGGATTACAGGCACACGCCACCATGCCCAGCTAATCTTTGTATTTTGAGTAGAGACGAGATTTCAGCATGTTGGCCAGGCTGGCCTTGAACTCCTGACGTCAAGTCAGCCGCCCACCTTGACCTCCCAAAGTGCTGGGATTACAGGTGTGAGCCACTGTGCCTGGTCTGAAAATATTTTTTTATAGAGACGGGGCCTCACTGTGTTGCCCAGGCTGGTCTCCAACTTCTGGGCCTGAGCGATCCTCCCACCTTGGCCTCTCAAAGTGCTGGGATTACAGGAGTGAGTCATCATGCCCAGCCTGCCTATCGTGTTTTATTTTGAGGCTACCATTACTCCTTATCTGTAGATCCAAGGATCTGGCATCATTTTCATATATCCTCTTCAGAGTGTGAGTGTAGAATTAAGGTAAGCTGACAACACAAAAGGGGGCAGAGGTTTCCCACTCATCCCCCACAGAGATTCTCTGTTGGCATAGGTGGGCTCTGGTCCAACTCCTGGCCGACATGAGCATGGACAATGTGGCACAGTTGTGGCTCTGCATCTTGTGTGTGACTGCTGCCCCGTTTTTGTTTAGCAAGCTGCTATGCCAATTTACTATGCATGTTGTTACATATTCTGCTCTAATTTGACTGCCATTTTGCTTCAGTGAGACGATGATTGTTTATGGCAGGGCTGTAATGTGTTGTCAGCACAGGTTACTCGCTACTTGTTGGCAGTGGCCTAACATTGCCTGAGACATGGTGTCACTGTGAAATGGTTTGACAATGTTGAGACTGTGGTTATGTTGAGCAGTAACAACTGTAGAGGTCAAAAAAGGGCATCTAAGAGGAACTGTGTTCATAGGGGAAAGATGGAGAAGGAATACTAAGTAGGACAGTAGCAAATGTCATCAAAGAGCTTCATTTTCATGCAATTTTCATAATTCGGTCTGTTTTCTGTGAACAGTGTTGGTTCAGCTGCTGCTCGGGAGTAGCACATTGCTGAGTTAGAAATGAATTGTGCTGATCATGACCCTGACTATCATTTTCTTCTTTGAACATTTTGAGAAAGTTCTCTAGCCTGCTGAAGAATGCACTAGATCCTTGTCCATGTATGAGGCAAGGGACTCATTGGGCCACCTTCACAAGGTTTCATTTTTGGAACATTTATCTAAGGACTATCTTACTGCCCTGAGAGACCAAGATGTAGGCTACCTTAAGTTGTATGAGGCTGCTGTGAAAATGGCATTGGTGTTTTTTTGGCTCTAAGAAATTTTCAGGACCTAGTCAAGCATGTGACAACAAATATTTAATGATAGTGGACAAGGTAAACTTCAAAAGTGACTAGAAAGCCTTGTAGAGTCTAAGACAGAGGGACCCTAACAAGCTTGATGACATTTTGAATACGTTTTGTATTGATTACTAATTCTTTTCCCAATGATCTGTGAAGCTGGCTTTCTGTTTGGCAAGGCAGCCCCAGAAGGAGCTTTCACCCCCTACCTCCTTGCAGGAGTAGCTTAGAACATCTCCCAGCATCGGGCCCTCCAGAGTCTGGGAGGGTTTGGTTGTCTCGTGAATTATGTGGTGCCCTTCAGGAACTCACTGTGATCTCTGTTGCCTTTCCTTTCAAGCAAGTGGTGTGGAAAAATATTAAAACTCTCAGTAATGACAGTTTCTAGATACGCACATCTTTGAGTGGACAATGAAGGCAACATTTATATTCTGTCCACAATGCGAGCATGGTATGCATTCTGCCGCTATCAGAGAGCCTTCCTTCTGTTACCAAATACCTTACTTCCTGACAGGTATGACCTCCGGGACCTCCCTAACCCCTTTCTTTCTTTCCATACAAAAATCTAGAGCTTGGCTTTTCTTTTTCTTCTTTTTTTGTAAAAAGAGGTTTTTCCATTTTAAAAAGCCTGTTCAGTTCTTAAACTTGATCATTGATATGTTCCGCCTCATCAGGAAGAGGAGTGCAGCTGAACTGACGATCAGTTCATGCCCTTGGCCTCACTCATTATCATGTCAAGGACCTGGCATGCCCATTGAGGAGGGCCTCTGCGCATTCTGTCATCATCAAGCCTAATTCCTTCCCCTGTTGATGGTTTTGCCAGATTCTTTGCCTGTTGATGCCCATGCCAGGGCCATGGTGCTTATGCCAAAGCCTTTGACAGAATGAGTCAAATCTGATGCCAGTCACCCTGGCAGATGCCACCTTGTTGTTGACCACTTCCTACCAGGGATGGGCTGAAAAGCATAGTGTCTGCTAAGCTTGTAGAGGACTTTTCTGTAAGTGCTAAGTATTGACGTTACTCCAATTTGAATCAGATCATTTGGAACTCTTGCTTGGATCTCTCAAAGCTGTTGACTCATTTGTATCTTGGCCTCCCATTAGTGGGGTAGATAGGAGCCAACAAGTTTGAGTGAAGTCAGAATAAATATCTTTTAAGTGTGGATCTGTGGAGAAGAAAGAGGTCCCAAGATCATATTGAAAACTGTGGTTAAAACTGTGAATCAAGAGGTTTGTTTTAATTTGCCATTTTCTTACGAAGTTTTAAAATGTTTTCTAATAAAGCTTCTTATTTATTGCCTTAATACATTTTCTGTTACTTATAACAGAATACCTAAAACTAAATAATTTATGGCTGGGTGCAGTGGCTCACACCTGTAATCCCAGCACTTTGGGAAGCTGCGGCAGGCGGATCACGAGGTCAGAAGATCGAGACCACCTGGCTAACATGGTGAAACCCCGTCTCTACTAAAAATACAAAAAAATTAGCCAGTTGTAGTGGCGAGCACCTTAGTCCTAGCTACTCGGGAGGCTGAGGCAGGAGAATTATCTGAACCCAGGAGGTGGAGCTTGCAGTGAGCCGAGATCGCGCCACTGCACTCCCGCCTGAGTGACAGAGCAAGACCCCATCTCAAAAAAAAAAAAAAAACTAGATAGTTTATAAAGAATGGGAATTTATTTCTGCAGTTATGGAGGCTGAAAAGTCTAAGGTAGAGGGGCTGCATCTGGTGCGAGGCTTCTTGGTGGTGGGGACTTTCTGAACAGCTCCAAGGCAGTACAGGGTGTCACATGGTGAAGGGCGGGTGAGCATACTAACATGCTAGCTCAGTTCTCTTCCTTTTCTTATAAAGCTACCTGCCTCTCAGTATTGCCTCATTGGAGATTAAGTTTCAACACAAGTTTTGGAGGGGCATTTAAACCGTAGCATATTTATAGTGCAGCAGTCCCACTCCTAGGTATTTACCAAGAGAAATGGAACTATATACTTACACAAAGACCTGTACCCTTTTTACTCTGTTTTGTTTTTGTTTTTGTTTTTTTGTTTTTTTTTAGACAGAGTCACGCTCTGTCGCCCAGGCTAGCATGCAGTGGCACAAACCCGCCTCCTGGATTCAAGACATTCTACTGCCTCAGCCTCCTGAGTAGCTGAGACTACAGGCACGCGCCACCACAGCCGGCTAATTTTTGTATTTTTAGTAGAGACAGGTTTCACCATGTTGACCAGGATGGTCTCGATCTCCTAACCTTGTGATCTGCCTGCCTCAGCCTCCGAAAGTGCTGAGATTACTGGCATAAGCCAACGTGCCTGGCCAACCTGTACACTTTTTGTAACAGCCAAAAACTGGAAAGAAGCAGTATCCATTACTAGGTAAAAATTACGGCATATACAGATAATGGTTATTTCTAAGCACAAAAAAGAATCAAACTGATATTCCTAACAACATGGATGAATTTCAGAAACATTGTGCTAGTAAGAGAAGGCACACACAAAAAGGTACATACTTAATAATTCCACTTGTGTGAAATTCTAGAACCAATAAAACTTATCTGTAGTAATAAAAAGTAGTTCAATGTTCACCTGGATGCAGGGGTGGGGGCAGTGGCTACAAAGTTGCATGAGGGAACATAGTGGGTGATGGAAATGTTCTGTTTCTTGATTGTGGTGGCAGTTATATAGATACAGACATACTTGTCCAAACTCATCAAACTGTATACCTCAAATGGGTACATTTTTTCTTTTATGTGTATTATACCTCAAGTATAATGAAGTTGATTTTAAAAATACATTTGTTCTAATCCCACTTTTGCCACATAAGCAGGGTTCAGAGAAATGTTAGGTATTCCTTCTCTCTACTCTCGTGTATATCCTGATGAAAACATTTATATAACCATATTGAAATGAGATTTAAATATCAGTTTCCCTAATGGACTCAGCTGGACTCAAGTTAATGGACTCAAAAAAATTTTGAATCTCATCTGTTCCTATTTTCTCCTGCCTACAGTTGTTATCTTTACTGTTATTTGAAGGTCTTGAATAAGTGAATTTTGAATTCAGATAATACACTATCGGGAGCTCAGTAGGAAAGCAGACCCCTGGCCTCAGGAGCACCTCTTTGATCATGAATGTCTGTGACTGCCATTTTGTTCTCTAGATTCATGTCTTTATATTGTCTATTTGGCTTATAGTTTTTTTCTATCACCATTGTGTTTTCAACTGTTTTTTCAGTAAAAGACAAAATTTGATTTTCATGCTATTAATTTTGTACTAAAAAGAGCACAGCAGGCATAATTAAAGCATTTAAGATGTAGTAATATGATTTAAAATATTTCACTAAGTGATATATTACAAAAAGTTATTTAATTATCTGTAACCTTTAAAAGCAGGTATTAGAATTCTATGGCTATTGTCTTTAATAATTACATTTTTATTTTGATTTTAATTTTTTAAATGCATGTTTGTTTTTTGTTGTTTTTTTTTTCCTGAGATGGAGTCTCGCTCTGTCGCCCAGGCTGGAGTGCAATGGCGTGATCTTGGCTCACTGCAACCTCCACCTCCTGGGTTCAAGCAATTCTCCTGCCTCAGTCTCCTGAGTAGATGGGATTACAGGCACCTGCCACCACACCCAGCTAATTCTTGTATTTTTACTAGAGACGGGGTTTCACCATGTTGGACGGGCTTGTCTCGAATTTCTGATGTCAAGTGATCCACCCACCTCGGCCTTTTAAAGATCTGACATCTTAGTTGTTACTGTGAAATTGATTTTCTTGTTTTCTCCTCATCTTAACCTTGTTTTATGTATCAAAGTAAAGAAAAGGAACGGTTAAAACTTATATGAAGTATGGCTAAATCTTCAAAAAGATATCAAATATTTAGAAACTAATTTTATGATGCGTATGTTTTATGAATGGTAGCAATACAATTTATAACTGTCATTTCTAAAATTTCCTGATTTAGGTATCCATTGCCAAAAAATGTAAAATAGAATTATGATGAGTGATCTCTTGAATTAAAACCAAATGTTTTTATATTACAATACCTGTGATAGTGATTCCAAACAGGCTTCTCCTTAATAAGTGGCCACGGTCAAGTCATGATGTTAGCCCTTATATTTATAATGAGGACAATTCTGGGTCACCAAGGGCCTGGATATGAGACCCTTAGGGCCCACTGTGATATTTATGGACATGAAATACAGTCATAGGCCATTCACCAGATTTACCAAGCTTGGAAACTTCCAAATAAATTAACTTGACAAATATACATAAACTTCAGTAAATTTTATTAGTTTTATTTTTTGCCCTGTGTATTTGCAGAAATGTTATCTATTAGGAAATGTATTTAATAAAAGTAGAAGGTTTGTTTTTTTTTTAGCATGATACTCAGCTATATTCTTCCAATAGGTGTGGAACTTAGTGCCTTCAGCAGTGGCAGTCTCCTAAAATGATTGTCTATCAGTTAAAGGTTAACTGAGTATTTTGGACCAAGTAGCAAACTAGAATTCTTTTCATCTAATCTCTGTTTAATTTGGGATATCCATTATAACATCCTTGGGTCAGTGTAGTACATCTTACGTTAAGTTTTTTCTCTAATGAATATTTATATTACATAAATGGGAAAATTGGTGGGTTCCCTTGGTAGAAACATGATATTGGTATTTTTAAAGTAAACTTAAATAGGTCAGAATTTTTATCCTCTAGAGAAAATTTCACATCTGATTAAATAGTTTACATAAACTTAATCTTTTTCTGTAGATGCATTATAATCTCAGATATTATTCATGTAGCTATTCCTCTGTGAACCATAAAATGTTCATTTCTTCAAAATGAATATGAAGCTCAAAGCATTAGTAGTCTTAAGAGCATAAAAACTTTATTACTTTGTGCTTCACATTTTTCAAGTAACTTTGGGAAGCCGAAACAAATTTTGCATTTAGATTAATGGAAGATGTTTTCCATTTGAAGAAACTGGCAAGGGAGCAACAATAACAAAAATCCCCCAAGGTTAAAAATGTAGTGCTTTTGATTCTTCCCAGAACTGTGTTAGCAGAACAATCATTTCTCAGCATGGAAAGGTATCATAATTGGTCTATACAGTGGCAATACTGAAAACGAGTATGCTTCAGAGAAAGCTAATATGACTCTACTTAATAATTTCCTTCAAGAGCCTGAATTTGAATGTATATTCCACCCAGCTTGAGGCAAACAATTTGTTCCTATAAGTTCTAGTGGAAGTTACCGGGGGTCATGCAATTTATTTTTGTCTTGAAGTTTTCAAAACTGTGTAGAACTAAAGACACATTTACTTACATTGTTCCACTAGTAATTTGATCCAATTGGCAATGCTCCTTTCTCTTCTTCTTCTCAATTCTATTATGTTGGAAGAGTAGAAGTGTTCATAAAATGTTGTGACAAACGATTCTTCCTAGAGATGTTTAGAGACATTTCCTCTTAATGTTTGAACCTCTGGTTCGCTTTTTTTTTTTTTTTTTTTTTTTTTAGGTGGAGTCTTGCTCTGTTGCCAGGCTGCAGTACCGTGGCACAATCTCGACTCACTGCTACCTCCACCTCCTGGGTTCAAGCGATCCTCCTGCCTCAGCCTCGAGTAGCTGGGACTACAGACACACACCACTACGCCCAGCTAGCTTTTGTATTTTTAGTAGAGACAGGGTTTCACCATGTTGGCCAGGCTGGTCTCGATCTCTTGACCTCGTAATCTGCCCGCCTCAGCCTCCCAAAATGCTGGGATTACAGGCATGAGCCACTGTGCCTGGCCCAATGTTTGCATTCTTTAGTAAGTGGTTTTTTATTGTGTGTCTTTACTTACATGTGCTGTTACTGTCCTTTTCACTGGGATTATCTAGGTTTTCAATCTGTTTCTTTGTGTTATTTTTTTGGCTATGGGACTAGTTTTAAAGCCCTACCACAAAGTAGAGGGTCTGTACTTGGAGTATGATGAGCAATGTAAGAGGATGTTTCCTTTTTTTTCCTTGAAGAATTGACAGTTTTAGGGAAATGTGTGCAGATGTCAGAAGATGGCTACACAGAGAATGAAGCATTAGAAGGTAGACACAGGTCTCTGCATTGCAAATATCAGTAACAGGGATGAAGAAAGAACAGCAGAATGTTTAGAAAGAGTGTAAAGGATGGTTAGACACTTAGACCCTCTCTTTTGTAAGTTTGATTATGTACTTTTAAGAAGCAGCAATAAGTTGAAGGTCAAGTTATCTCAATACTCTGATAAGATGGGGTCTCTGGATTCATACCAAATATTAGAGTTCAAGGCATTCCCCTTCAATTTATTTTATATTCCTCAAATGTATCTAATTCCTTAGGATTAATGACTTGTTTCTTTTAAAAACAGCATTTATTGCTTTAATCTGAGAACAAATATAAGACTTCCAGTGTTTATATCTACAAACACAAGGATTGAAAAAAATTTTATAATCCACCTCACTGCTAATTCTTGTAGGTGAAGCAACGACTTAGAAGAATGGGGAGACTGGAGTACATGATCGTTTTATAGACAGCCACAGTTGGCAAAAGATGGTGGTGAGGCTGTCCCCGTTGTAAATCCTTTATCTCCATGAGAGCAACTGTTGCTGGCTAGTTTCTTGTGAATTAAGTATGCACTTTGTCTTTTTTATAAATGTGATAAATGAACATATTTTCTAAGTGGCTCTTTGCTTAATAAAAATGAGTAATAAGGAATTAGGGAAGCATTGGAAAGATATAACTGGGAGGTGAAAAAAAAATGTTATCTCTTTGCTTCAGTCCCTTATTCTGATCTTTATAGATCAGTTCTCTCAGTGAGAATCCAAATGGGATGTCATTCTTTGTTTGATTCATTAATTCTTTGCAATCTATAGTAGGACTGTTGAGGAGAATGTATAAAATGCAGGTTACCAGCAGGTTGAAGGAGGGGAATGAGGGCAGGTGGTCCATTAGCAGAAACATTAATTCTTGACTGGGATAGTGAATATTGACCAACATTGAAAACATTATATTGTGGTCTTCTTTAGGCCTGAACACTGACAGCCAGTTGACAAGTCTAATTTTTCATAACTTACATGTGGTTCATTTAGGAAAAACTACCATCAAGAGCAATTCAATTCTATTATGACAATTAACTCTGACTTCCGAAGTAAGTAGAATAAATCAATTTATTTCTCAGTAAGGCCCAAATAAACTGAGATTGTTGTGCCAATTATGCAGTTTGTGACTACGGTGTAGATAGTATGTGCTGGGTTGTGCAGTGTACAACCTGCAAAGCTGTGTGAGGCAACCTAGACATTCTCCTCCTAGCTATATACCCAGAAGAAAATACATGTTTCTACAAAACTTTGTATAGAATGTTTATAGTACCATTATTCATAATATCCAAAAAGTGAAAACAACCCAGATGTTCCTAAACTGATAAGTGGATAAACAAAATGTGGTGTATCCATAAAGTAGAATATTATGTAGCCGTAAGAAAGAATGGAATACCAATACGTGCTGCAGCCTGGCTGAACCTTGGAAACGTTATGCCAAGTTAACAGCACATACTGATTGTATGAGTACATTTAGATACGAAATATCTAAAAGAGGTAAATCCATTGCCAGTGACTGAAATGGGGTGTGATTGCTTAATGGGTATAGGGTTTTCTTTTGGGGGTGATGAAATGTTCTAGAATCAGATAGTGGTGGGGTTGCACAACCTTGAAAACTACTGAAAACCCTGTGAAATGTACAGTTTAAAATGGTTAAAATGATGCATTTTATGTTGTATAAAAGAAAATTTAAAAAAATTAATCCAGTGGGGTCTGATGGCAAATGGACATGAGGGAACTTTTTTCGAGGTGATGGAAGTGTTATAAATCTAGATTAGAGTGATGGTTGCACAACTGTGTAAATTTATAAAAACTCATCAAACTGTATACTCTTAAAATGTGGATGTATTTTATGGTATGCAATTATACCTCAATAAAGCTGTTTTAAAAAAACTCTGTGAGTCATTACTGAAATCAGTGCCATTTTCTGAATTTCAGAAATATCAAAGGAGAGTTCCCAGTGTGAATTTATAATAAATAACGTTTGGTATTTTATTTCCTTTGACTTAACAAGAGCCCGAGATGCAGAAACAAATCTGCACTTCCATGTTGTGTTACCCGCTCTGGGCCATGGCCCATTTGCCAGTTGCAGATTGCCTCCTTGTCTGAAAATGGGCGTGTTTCTTCATAGTAACTCTCAATTCTATTGTTGGTGACAGCACAATAATGGAACTTTCTTCTGTGTGGATAAGCCCTTCAGTGATATTTGCAAATCAAATCATATCTGCTTTTTGTGCTACATTGTCCTCAGAATCTTTTGATTGGTTTGGTTATAGACATCCCTATATCAGCTTCTCTGTTCTCTTTCAGTTTAAATATCTGTATGCTGTGGCAAATTGCATTATGAAATCCTCTCACATTTATTGCTGTTTAGTGCATGGAAATGGCATTTCCTCATTACCAAAGATAAACTCTAAATGTTTCCTTTTTTTTTTTTTCCTGAAGCAGCAAATTATGTATTCAAAAATCTTTTCTCTATAGCATTATTTCCCTGAGCCGTTTCTTTTCTCCCCCCTGAATGCTGACACCAGATGCAGTCTGCATGGACATTAGTCCCAGGGAAATCTTGTCTTCTACCCAGGAGGAGGAGATTATAGGAAGCAATGCTGACTCTTGTTGTAGATTCACAATGTGCTGACACGATAATAGGACATGAATGGGCTTTTGGAATGCCTTTTCCTTTGAGCTTGGCTGAGAGGGGGACAGAGGCAGACAGCTCCATGGCCTGAATTTCGTTAGCTGTGTGACAATGAGAGAGATAAGTAGATGTGACAGTTATGAATGATCCTCTGTCATGCACTTTCACGTTCAGACTCAGATAAACTGACACTGCTGTCAAACACCAGCTATGGAGAGCTGAGACCTCTGATGAACCTTCTAATATGGTAAATGGGAGTCTTAATTCTTCATTAACTGGAAAAAGGAGATTTGGCCATGTAATTTTCTCCTTGCTGCCTGTTTTAAAGATTCCAATAACCCAGCATTTACAGTTGACTAGGCAGGGATTGCTTTTCCCCCCCTACACTTGCAACATGCAGACTGTGAAATCTGAGGAAACGCCGCTTAAACCCAGACTTATTGCCTTGGTTATCTTTAATGACTTTGAAATGTATTGGCCTCATTATGGAACAGTGCAGTTATCAATTCCTCTAATTAGGTGATGTGCTCCCATAAGAAATTTAACATTAAAGCACAAAAATGAACTCGTTAGAGGCATCTATTGCTGGGAACTTCAGTATCAATGGTGAATTGAAGATACTGTGTTTCGTTACCAACTCTTCTGCACCCTACGTCTGACTCCTCCTTGAAGACTAGAGCATGGGCATTTTTTTCTTTTTCCTTAAGGGTTTAATCCTCATATAGCACCTCTAATACCTTTTATGACATTTGAGTGCTTCTGGATAGTAAACTGTGTGCCTTTGACTAAATTGACCAGGAGCCTAGGGGAGGGAGGAGGTGAGTAGTTTACATTTAAATGCTCCACATATCAACCCATCTTTCTTTCTTAGAGTTTTAACCCATGGCTAGTTACTCTTTCTTGTATAATGCCAATAAACTTCCTTTCTATAAGTAGCTTAGCAAAGCCTTTGTTTTTACCACGATAGGGACCATTATGTGTTTATTAAATAGTGATACTGTTTCACTCATACAATTTCGTCTGTGTTTCCAGAGAAGATGAGGTTTCGGGGTTTAGGCTTTTTAGGTCTCATAACCCTTCTTTACATCAATCATCCATCTGAACAAAAAAAATAATTGTAGCCTCCCCTTTGGGGAAACTATATAGTTTAATTAGTGTTTTCTAATAATTTGCAAATCCTTAGAGAAAAGTTATAATAGAAGCATAAGAAATTATCTTTGAGGTTAGTTTATTATTGTTCCTATTATTATCATTATTACTATATGGGACTAGTTTTTTTTTTAAATTGACTACTTGAAAATGTGTTTCAGATCTCATGGAGTGAAATTTACCTTTAATTTACCTTAGAGCTCAAATAAGAGCATACAGAATATAAAAATGTGGAACACTAATTTCTTTAAAATACCTGACCCTGTTAATGGCCAGGAGTGTTAACTTTGTCACCTGGAAGAAGATCCTGTCCTAGAAAATGTTAGAATGAAAACCTTAATCATCTCCTCTCAAAGGGTCATTGAGGAAGCTGGGCTTGAGTGTGTGCAGCTGTTCTTCAATAATGTTATATCATTCTGAACCAATTATCATCCTTAACCCAGATTTGCTTTGAATCTCTGTGGCATCTTGACTACTGTCTATAACAACAGTGATTGCCAGACCCTGCCTGATGCTCAGGTTTGTATCAACCCTCTACTTCTCCTCACAGTAGGTAAGAGTTTCTTGGTGTTCTGTTCCTTACCCAGGCTTGAGGAATAGTCCTACTTTTTGCCATGATGCCTTGCCGCAGTTTTTGCTCTTCCCTTGTGCTGTTGTTCTCTTTGTCATGCAGGTTTCCCAGTATCTTAGTAAAAGCTGTGAACAATTCCTATCACCTTTTCAAACCTTCCTTCCAAGAAGTAGGGGATGGAGGGGGTTCCTGATCTTGCCACAGGTGGGTGCCACATGTAAGGACCCACTGGTTCCTCATGAGATTCTTTGAGAGAGTCTGAAGCTCGATTGTCTGGGTTAAAAGTCTGGTGCTGTCACCTGCTTTCTGAATGACTTTAAGCAAGTTATTTGACTTCTCTTTGCCTCAGTTTCCTGCCTATAAAATGAAGATAATAGCACCTGTCTTATCAAGGTTCTTAGAGAAGATTAGATGCATTAACACATGTAAAGCACTTAGAACACTTTAAGTCACATAGTAAACATTAATAAATATCAGTCGCTAACAGCTTTTGTTTCTGCTCTATTACCATTTTACTATCTCATCTCTCTCATATCCCACAACACCAAGCCAAACCCTTTGGCTCTTGATAGATTTATTATTCTTAATGTTTGAGCCCTACTATTTGCTATTGCTTCCCTTTTTAATCCTATACACTAATGTGTGAAATTGAAATAAAAAGCAGAATTGAGGCCAGGCACAGCAGCTTGTGCCTGTAATTCCAGTGCTTTGGGAGGCCAAAGTGGAAGGATCACTTAAGCATAGGAGTTCGAGGCTGCAGTGGACTATGATAGCACCACTGGTCTCCAGCTTAGGTGACAGAGCTGGACCTTGTCTCAAAAAAAACAAACAAAAAACGGTTGGTCACCATGATATTAAAGAGCCATGAAATATATTAGCATGTCATTTTTCTCCCTATCCCCTCTATCCTGAACATTCCATATAGTCTTGGGAAATAACTTCTTTAAGGTAGGTCAGTTATTATGAATATAACATGATTGTCTATTGGGTTATGTTCATTGGGTTGATGCCAAGGAAAAATGAATATGGCAGGTCCCAGCAAGTAACAACAACAAAAATAGTATTGTCGACTGTTTCACAGAGGGTGTGGAGTTAGTATTGGGTTTTAAAGGATGAATAGGGGTTTATCAGATGAGGAGGATTGAGAAGAGCATTCAGGGCAAAGGCATGTGGAAAAATTGGTGCGGTAGTGCATGCCAGTCCTGGGACTTCAAGTTGAACATTTAGGAGTGTAGCAGTTATGTTTCAGAAGCAGAGGATGAGTGGAGAGGACAGCAATAGAATGGCTTGAAGACCCTTGTACAGTGTACTAAGGAGTTTGGACTTAATCCTGTGGGCATGCAAGACCCTTTGAAAGATTTGCAGTGGGAAAGTGATCGGATCTGATTTGCTAACTCATTGCAATGGCTCTGTGGAAGAATATCTTGGAGAGGGGTTCAAGACTTGAGCCAGGGGACATGTCAAGTAGTGTTTCAAATGCTAACTACCCCCTCCTGCTTCTCACATTGCTAAATAGAGTGCAGCAGAATGAGGTGTACTTCTGAAGACAGGTTTTTGAATCAGCTTTCCAGCAGTCCCTTGAGTACATTGAGAGGATGCGTGGAGGGAAGACATACCATCTTTACCCTGCCCTCTCCCCATGTTAATCTTTTGAAAGAGATGGGAGCAAAGCTGCTATCACATTGGGCTTGACTGAAGACAGAAGTCCTTGAGCATCCTTCCCCTGAGTGCAGGCAAGCCTTGTTCTTGCAGAGGAGAGGAGATTAGAATAACATCCTCACTCTTCAGTGAGAGGGCAGGCAGACCCTCACACTGGATGGTTCCACCCCGGAGTTCAGGCCTCTCCTGACAAGTGTTGTGAGCATCTGATGTCCTTGGCCTCTCTTCTGCACTGCTTACCTTACAGCAGTTAAGCATGAGAGCATTCTGTGTCTTCCTTTCTCTCCCTTCAGTTGCTTAAAGAAGATAAGAATTTGCTTTAAAGAAAAATGTTAAGAAATCTTTATAAAATGGTATTAAATTAGAAAATCTCACACTTTTTTCTTCAGAATGCTTTTCTTCAATTGCCATTGTATCTTTTTGCCCCTTCCAAACTCTCACCAATTATTATTTATGTATATTATCGTGATTACTTGTAGAAAATCAATAGAATTGCTTGTCTTTATCAGCAGTGCTACCTTTCTACCTCTTTCTCCCTTTTCATCCTCTCTTCGTCCCTTGCTAATTGTTATTTCTGGGTGTATTATTATTGTAATTAAGGAAATTTGATAAAAATACCATGACAATTTCATGCCTCAGAATTATTACACAGGATTTATAAAAAAAGATTATTATACATCAATGCAGTATTTGTTATTCCTAAATGATTATTCCAGAAATACTAATCAAAAACATCTCCCTCCAGAATAGTACTGTAGCTTTCATATCAGCTGCTGTTTCTTTGAATGGAGTTGCCCAATCTTTCATCAAAGAAACACATCACCCATATCCCTGTCTTTAAAAACAGCAATTATGTGTAAATGCCTCCTGATTTATTTGAGCCAGGGCCACTGGCCAGTATGAGTCACCACAATTTATTGCTAACCGTCACTTTTACATGATAGGTCTGTAACAAATATCTGCCGCATATTGTTAAATTAATCTTCCATTTAAAATTAATGGAGTTAGACTCCCCAGGTTCAATGTAATTTCGTGTTCACGGGCAGGGAGGGATGTGTGCTGCATACAAAATGAGACAAGGCCCAACGCCCTAATCTTTCATCACCTTGAACCTGGAGACTAGGACGCGTCTCAGCACCAACTAATGAGACTGGGCCTGCGTCTCTCCTGAGGATGCCGGCTCAAAGAGGCTTTTCTGCTCAGAAATAGCAGGCTCCGTCTTATTTTAATAATTCCTCAGATATGACAAGTCTGATGTTATGTATGAAAGAGCTAGGCTTGAAAAAGAGATAAAATGAATTTTATATCATTACTTCAAAACCAAACCAAGGGAAGTGTGTTGCAGTTAAATTAAAAAAAAAAAAAAGGACACATTTTAGTCATGAAATATACTGACTGTAAACCAGGAGTCATCCTTTCATTTATTTTAATGCACAATCACCTTAGATTTCTCTTCTGTAATTTTTACACCTATTCATGCATTAATCAAAATAATGTAGATGAAAGCAGGAGCTTGTTCGATAAACATTTAGATGAAAATATCAGAGGGGACATGTATTTCCTGATGGAATATGTCATACTGAACCTCTGAAGTCCCATCGCTTCTTTTGGTGGCATCTTTTGAAAATGCATCTTTTTTCTATGTACCACTAACCTATTACTGTTTAGTCTCTTAGACTTTAAAAATGAGTAAGCCAAATTACACAGGGGTATTGGGTTCTCTAGTTTTTCTTTCTCAGTCTTTTTCACAAACCAGGTAACTATTTTGCATCCATGGAGAAGAAGGTTTTACAGAACAGGTTTCAGCTATCATACCACATCTACAGTACTTCTGGCAAATGGTTGCTGGTTTGTTTGTTTTTTTTTTTTAATTATTCGGGAAGACTGAGTCCCAGGGACAATGGGACCCTTTTCCTAGGTAAAGAAAACGTCTCTAGAAAGACAGTAAGTTAAGAGCCAGGGAAGGTGGTGCACACCCATAGTCCCAGCTACTTGGAAGGCTACAACAGAGAATTTCTTGAGCCTAGGAGTTCAAGACCAGTCTAGACAAACATAGCAAGACCTCCAAATAAGGTAAACTTCCTGGTTTTTAAAAATTCTGTGAGTTGAGTTCTGCTTCCTCATAGGTGAATTCTAGGTATCTGCACTTTGTATCTGATTTATTTATTTTACTTTTTTGAAACAGGGTCTCACAGTCTCCCAACTGGAGTGCAGTGGCACAATCTTGGCTCACTGCAACGTCCACCTACTAGGCTCAAGCAATCCTCCCACCTCAGGAGGGAGCTGGGACTACAGGTGCCTGCCACAACACCTGGCTAATTTTATATGTTTTTGTAGAAAAAGGATTTCATCATGTTGCCCAGACTGGTCTTGAATTCCTGGGTTCAAGCAATCTGCCAGCCTCAGCCTCCCAAAGTGTTGGGATTACAAGCGTGAGCCACTGCACCTGGCTTGTGTCTGATTTATAATGCAACATATGATTGATTTTAAAGCTCTTCTTTTTTGTGATTTGTTGTAATTTGCGTCCACAATAATTTTTTTTCCAACCCCTTCTTCAGACATACATAATAAAATTTCTAAAGAAGCAGTATTAGTATTATACTACCTATAGCTTTTATTATTATTATTTTGCTAACATTTTATAACTTAGACTTCTATTTTCTTATAAACTTGGTATATTTAAATGAACATAGGGATAGAAAAATGTAAACTCCAATACAAGAATCAAGTATAGTCACTTATCGACACGTGCAGTTTTAAAAATTTTAGTCACCCCTTGGTATACTTAGGGAATTGGTTCCAGTACCCCCTCACCCTCACCTCCATATGTACTCAAGTCCTGCAGTGGGTCCTGCAGACCCCTGTGTATGAAAAGTCGGCCCTCTGTATGTATGGGCTTTGCATCTTTTGAATACTGTATTTTTAATCTGCATTTGGTTGAAAAAAGTCTGCATGTAAGTGGATCAAAACCCATGTAGTTCAAGGGTCAACTGTGTATCACTTTGATAGGCTATTTATAAGAGAAGATTTTTAAAATATTGCTCCATGTCTGTACTTGAATAAGATTTAGAAAATCTTAGGGGTATTTTAGGACCAGATAATTAGTAAAAATAATGATACTGTAAATTAGAAAATAAATGAATAATAGTAGGGCATCTTTCTCCATGAACCTGAATTGCTTTGCTTTCCTCTCTTTTGATGTCTGTAAGCTGTTGCATGTTCTACAGTGGGCCCCAGGGTGCTTCGTGAGTCCCAAATATCAGATTTCTTTTTCTCTCTTCTACTTATAGCATATTTGCCTTAAGTTCTTGATACTTTCTTCTGCCCTCTTTTCTTCTTTTAACAGCTTCAGCATTTTCCTTCTTTTTTCTTTCTCTCCCTCTTTCCTTCGCTTAAAAGCCTTCTTATTTTATATAGAAACTTCATCTTTTTTTCTTTTGAGACAGGGTCTTGCTTTGTTGCCCAGGCTAGAGTGCGGTAGTATGAATCACAACTCTACTGCAGTCTAAACCTCCCTGGCTCAAGCGATCCTCCCACCTTAGCCTCCAAAGTAGCTTGGACCTCAGGCATGTACCACCATGCTCAGCTAACTTTTGTATATTTTTAGAGACAGGGTTTTGCAATCTTGTCCAGGCTGGTCTTGAACTCCTGAGCTCAAGCAATTCACCTGCCTCAGCCTCCCAAAGGGCTGGGGTTGCAGGAATAAGCCACTGTGCCCAGCCTTCAATTTTTTTGTTATTGTTTTGAGAGAGAGAGAGTGCGCGCGTGAGAGAGAGCAGGTTGATATGCTCAAGCTTAAGGTCTGTAATGGGTTTAAAGCTCTAAGGTTTATAATCAGAATGGTAGAGATGGAAGGGATCTCTGATCTAATCCATCCTCCATTTCATAGGTAATGCCACGGAGGCCTGAAAAGGTTAAGGTTCTCAAAGACCAAAACTGTATCCTTTTGGAAAGTATTATGGTGATTCCTCAAAAAAATTAAACAGATGATTACCATATATGATTCAGCAGTCACACTTCTGTGTATATAATCAGAATTGAAAACAGGGACTTGGACAGATACTTGTATTCCAATGTTCATAGAAGCGTTACTCATAATAGCTAAAAAGTGGAAATAGCCCACATATGTATCAGTTTGTAAATGGATAAATAAAATGTGGTATATCCATAAAACAGAATATTGTTATGACTTTTGTTTTTGAGTTGCATTTTATTCTGTCACTGTGGCTGGAGTACAGTGGCACAGTCACAGCTCACTGCAGCCTCAAACTGTGGGGCTCAAGCAGTCCTCCTGCCTGGGACTACAGACATGAGCTACCGTGCTCAGCCTGGAACATTATTATCCAGCCTTAAAAAGGATGGTAATTCTGACAGTCACTGCAATACGAATGAATCAATGCATTTTGAAAACATTATGCTGATTGAAATAAACTACACACAAAAGGATAAATATTGTGGGATTTCACTTCGATGAGGTACCTAGAGTAGTCAAACTCACAGAGACAAAAAGTCACCAGGAACTGGGAAGAACAGTGGGATAGGCACAAGGTTTCATTTTGGGATGATGAAAAAGTCCTGCAAATGAATGTTGGTGACAATAATGTGAATATACTTAATGCCACAGACCATATACTTAAAAATGGTTAGAATGGTAAAAAAAAAAAAAAAAAAAAAAAAAAAGAAAAAGTATATTTGCCACAATAAAATACAAAAACACTGATATGATTTGGCTCTGTCCCCACCCAAGTCTCATATCAAATTATAGTCCCCATAATCCCCATGTGTTTTGGGAGGGATCAGGTGGAGAGAATCATGGGGGCAGTTTCCATATTCTGTTCTTGTGATAGTGAGTACTTACAAGGTCTGATGGTTTTATAAGGGGCTTTTTTCTTCTCTGGGCTTTTTTCTTGTCTGGGCACTCATTCTTCTCTCTCTTGCCACCTTGTAAAAAAGGATGTGTTTGTTTCCCCTTCTGCTATGATTGTAAGTTTCCTGAGGCCTCCCCAGCCGTGCAGAACTGTGTCAGTTAAGCCTCTTTCCTTTATAAATTACCCAGTCTTGGGCAGCTCTTTATAGCAGCATGAGAATGTATTAATACAGACACACACACATTCTTTTATTACCTGAGAAAATTTCTGGCAATTAGTATGTCTGTCCCCCTCTGCCTCCATCTCTGCAGCTAACATTTGGACATTCCTCCGTTTCAGTTTCAGATTTGCTCTCATAATGTTTTTGAATGTTACATCTTTCCCTGTCTCATTTCACTTTTCTTTTTTTCTGACATTGAGTACCTGCTTTGTGATAGTCACTAGAGATACAAATAGCTCAGAATCAAAGAAAGATTTTACATGAAATATTTTCAAGAATATGCATACAAAATATTCAAAGATTTCTCAGAAAATAGCAATTGTAAAATAAATAAAATACAACAAAACTGTTTCTTATTTGCACAAATGTGTAAAGTATATGTAGTCTAATTTAAGTAGTTTTTATTTTTCTCTAAAATAAATTTTGTGACTTCCTTTTTTTTTTTTTTTTTTTTGAGATGAAGTCTTGCACTGTCGCCCAGGTTGGAGTGCAGTGGTGTGTGTGATCTCAGCTCACTGCAACCTCCGCCTCCCGGGTTCAAGTGATTCTCTACCTCAGCCTCCCGAGTAGCTGGGATTACAGGCCCCACCTACCACACCCAGCTAATTTTTGTATTTTTAGTAGAGATGGGGTTTTGCCATGTTGGACAGGCTGGTCCCTAACTCCTGAATTCAGGTGATCTGCCTGCCAAAGTGCTGGGATTACAGGTGTGAGCCACCGTGCCTAGCCCAATTTTGTGACCATTTCATATAATATTACAAGCATTCCTTTACTAAGGCAACCTGTTAATATAGGTCTCTCAATGGCAGGCTCTTCTTATTCTATGGATTGACTAAGAAGCCCCCAAAAATCCTTATGAGGAAAGATAGAGTCACGGGTCATAAGAGAAAGCTAGTAATAGGCTTGAGTTTCAAAGAAAAGAGTTTATCAGACTGAGGAGTAAAGAACGTTGGTAACTGGCCTTCAAAAGATAGTTAGGATCGCATCCGGAAAGATGTGGGGTAGGGGATATAAAATGAATAGCAAGGCAGGATAGCAGCAGGGCATTCTTGGAATAGACAACCATCCATTTGTTCTCAGTGTGAAATATATGTGGTTTTGTAATGGAAATTAAGGCCAGAGTGGCATGTCAAGGCCAGTAGTTGAGAGCTTTGTAGGCCACATTGAAGGGTTTGTATATGGAGTTTGATGGGCTGCTAGGATGGATCTGTCCAGTGGACAACTGGATTTCAGACCTAGGAGAGCCTCCATAGAGGTATTAATTGAAGCCTTTGGATGATCGAGATTGTGAAGATAGAATATAAGACCGAGCCTCTTGAGCATTTCTTCCTTAGTGAGAAGAAGGTGATGATACACAGAAGGAAACTTCAGAGAAGTGAGAATGATAGATAAAGGATGGACTTTCCCCATGAAACCTGGCAAGGGAGTGATCAAGAGTGTTAATACTGTCACAGAGACTTTAAAGAAGATCACAAATGAAGGGAAACCTTGGATTTCAATCTTGACTCTTAGTACTCAAGGAAACTGCATTTTAAGATGTGGTAATTAAAGTATTAAAATATTCCGAGGGTCCCTTGCACGCTCCCTTTCTATGCCCATTGTGACGGCATGGTCACATCATTGCTTGAGGTGTGCAAGAGTGCTTTATTGAAGATAGTACTATTGGGGGAGATTTTATTTTGATAGAGAATGACAAATAGACTAATAATTATCTTAAAGTAAGTATCTTAAAGTCAGTAGGCAAAGGAGAAAAAAAGATTTATAAGGAAAACGTCTGCAGGACAGATTCTAGATGTCTATTTTTTGTTGTTGTACATCAGAGCCCAGACTATGTAAATGATAGGGCAAAATGTGACTAGCAACATAGTCTTACTAGAAACCTAAATATCTACAAAGAGAGCAAAAAACTGTCACGTCAAGAATATGTTACCCGTTTTAGTTAAAAGGTTAGATTTCATTTGCCTTGTGTATTTGTGTGTGTGTGTGAGAGAGAGAGAGAGAGAGAGAGAGAGAGAGCGAGAAAGAACACTGTATTGGGAATGCTTCGTAGGCATTTGGAGAAGTTTTGGATGATTGGTAACATGAACCATTCTTCCCTTTAACCTGATGCATCTGAACGTACTCCTGGGCAGAAGGTAAACCTGTGCACATTACAGACATTTGTGGGTACTTTTATTTCATTATCCTCAAGCAAGAATATGTGATCGCTCTATTCTATATTCGACCAACTTGTTCTTAGCAAGCACAGAATAATAACCTTTCAGTGTGAATGTTTGTACATAATAGTAGTAGGATGTATTTTGTGGTAAGTATTTTTTAAATGAGGATTCATTTTAGGCCTGACACAGTGGCTCACACCTGTAATCCCAGCACTTTGGGAGACTGAGGCAGGAGGATTGCTTGATTGAGCCCAGGAGTTTGAGTCCAGCCTGGGCAACATAGTAAAACCCCGTCTCCATGAAAAATACAAAAATTTGCTGGGTGTGGTGGCATATGCTTGTGGTTCCAGCTACTTGGGAGGCTGAGGTGGGAGGCTTGAGCCTGGGTGGTGGAGGCTGAGTGAGAGCGTGTGACTGCACTCCAGCCTGGGTGACAGAGTAAGACGGTGTCTCAAAAACGTACATACATACATACATACATACAAATGAAGATTCATTTTAAAAAGCATTGAAATGTAAATATCAGCTGTACCTGAATGTTTATAATTTAATCTGAAGGTAAGATTGTCATTAAAGGATACCATAGGAATTTCTCAGACATACTGAAAGTCAGCCCGAAAGTGTTTTCTGTTGTTATGTTGTTGTCATTGTTTTAGGATTTTACGGAGTACTCTTATTACTTGTCAATTAGACCAAAAGAGAATGTCAAACTGCCAACAAAGCTTTTTTACATTTCTACTAAATAATGTTAAGTAGTCAGGTTCATGTTTGGAAGGAAGATTCTTAAGTGCTTTGGCCTCCAGCAGTTTAGATGAGACTCTTAAAACTCAAAATCATTTTATTGGAAAATGCTTTATTTTCTGTCTTTGTGAATTATATTTATAATACTGCATTTAATTTAGGCCTTGGGATTTTGTACACCTTTGGGTGGGCCTCTTCTTCTTCTCCCTCTGCATCTCTAATAAGCACTGAAGATCAAATTGAAACCATGATATTCTGAAATCGGAAAGTTTCTGCCTTTTGCAGCTTATTTGATGGGAATAAAAATGACTGATGGCACTCTCTCTCGGACCCTTTTGTTCAACTCAACTATGATTATGGAGCCTATTAGCTGGAGTTACAACCTATTTAAGAGCAGTGCTTACCAGTAATGGGGGCCAAATGATTTTGGAAAGTTCAGATGTACTGGACTCCCTGCAGAAATGAATTCAGCACTGAACGTATTGATGCAGAACCTGAATGAGGCTGCTCCAGTGGGACAAAGAGAATTGTGAGCTCTGCAAGAAATGAGTGGGTAGTAGAATTAAAGATCAGATAGATGTTCGGCTCAAGGGCAGTCTCAACTCTGAAGTTCATCACAGCAATTTAATCAGGCCCAAATGAGCGTTGCCCAGAAAGGAATCAGCCTTCGATGTGACAGGAAATAGAGTTTATTTAAAAGATTCTTTGTTTCTAGTAATTGTGTGTTAAGCCTTCCCAAGTCTACACTAAAATTACGGAACTACTACATTTGATAGGTGATAGCACTTTGGTTTACCTTGGTTCAGAAGATGTACTGTTGAGAAGATTTATACAAGTCATGGTCTTGTCCAGAAGGAGCCTGCCACCTCAAAAGTTCCAGCTCGGTCATCTTTTGTATTAAGCAGGCCAGAGTGCATCTTTGGCTGTAGCTCTCTGATGCCCCCTTCCATTGTAAAATTATTTTCACAAAAATATATTTGTCTACAGTAAGAGTTATATAATACAGCAGTAAAGACCACAAACTTTAGAATGAAGCACACCTGGGTTTGAATCTCACCTCCTCCACTTGTTAGCTATATGACCTTGAGCAAATTACTTCAACTTTAGAATGCATAGTTCTTTACTTAAGAAATGAAAATAATTCCTGCCTCACAAGATTATGGGGAGAGGTCAATTAAATGATGTAATATGTATCAGGTGCTTCACAGTGTCTGCACATAATAAGTGCTCTATAAATAGTAGTTACAGCTCTAGGACTCTCTCATCTTGTCCCTCCCTCGTTTGCCCACTCCTCTACTCTCTTCATGAGCCAGAGTGTTCACTGCTTTAGGAATAAGTGAGGGAAACTTTTTAAAATTTATTTTATTATGTATTTATTTGTTTGTTTTTTTGAGATGGAGTCTAGCTCTGTCACCAGGCTGGAGTGCAGTGGCACGATGTTGACTCACTGCAATTTCTGCCTCCCGGATTCAAGCGATTTTCCTGCCTCAGCCTCCTGAGTAGCTGGGATTACAGGAGGCTGCCACCATACCCGGCTGATTTTTTTTGTATTTTTAGTAGAGACGGAGTTTCACCACGTTGGTCAGGCTGGTCTCTATCTCTTGACTTTGTGATCCGCCTGCCTCGGCCTCCCAAAGTGCTGGGATTACAGGCATGAGCCACTGTGCCTGGTCAAGTGAGGGAAACTTTTTAGAGGATCTTTGGCTTTAGTCATAGAGAAAAAAAAAAAACAAACTATAAACACCTGGAGGTTTGAACAGTTCATTGATTGTTAAGAACCCAAACAAAAACACTCCATCCCCAACCCCAACACAACAACACAGTGGGGTATTTTGTATTGACACATTATTAGCCTGGAAACCTATTTTGACAGCCAGTATGATTTTACACATGTAATAAGAAGAGTCTATTAGTTTTTCTTCTTTGTTACTCACTAGTTCTGAAGTTTGCTCAATAATGTATAGGTATTTTTGTCTAACACTGACAAAATTTGAAAAGAACTATAATAAATTTATTAGGATTTTACTTATCTCCTTCATGGACCTTGCAAATAGTGTATCTGTGTCTCCATATCCATATCCACATCCTTATTTTTTTTATCTATATCTATAGATAGTGTGTGTAGAAAGTGTGTATAGAAAGTGAGAATGAATGAATGAATGATAACTGAGATCCAAACTATGCACTTGATGGATATCGGGGTAAGCATCCAACAATCCCTTAAATTTTGTGCACTTAAGTGAAAGCTGAATTGGAGAGAGTTGACCAGATCCTCTTAAAGTTAAGCTTTTTATCCTTCTGCCCATAAGTTTTTTTTTTTTTTTTTTTTTTTTTTTTTATACTTTGAGTTCTAGGGTACACGTGCATAACGTGCAGGTTTGTTACATATGTATACTTGTGCCATGTTGGTGTGCTGCAGCCATCAACTCGTCAGCACCCATCAACTCGTCATTTACATCAGGTATAACTCCCAATGCAATCCCTCCCCCCTTCCCCCTCCCCATGATAGGCCCCAGTGTGTGATGTTCCCCTTCCCGAGTCCAAGTGATCTCATTGTTCAGTTCCCACCTATGAGTGAGAACATGCGGTGTTTGGTTTTCTGTTCTTGTGATAGTTTGCTAAGAATGATGGTTTTTATACCTTGAGATCCTACAGGGATGTGCCTAGGCCTGTGTGGATGGCAGCCTCATCTATGCTGTACCTGCAGTACAGACCAGCCTCATCTGTGTTTACCTGCAATATAGAGCAAAATATACCTAGAGAAAGAGATTACTTTGCAATTAGGGGGATCCCACCCACTCCACAGCTTGGCCCGGTGGAGGTTCCCTGCTCTGATCATCTCTTGATGAAGAGAAAAAGAGACAGCAAGTGCTGTAGAAAGTTTTCTTCTCTGTAAAGTGAGAGGGTGAAAATAAGAGTCATAGAAAAGACATTCAGAGAATAGAAAGTGGCCAACCATTTGAAAACCTAAAGGAAGACGTGGGTTCAAACATTTGTTAACATACAGAGAAGAAAAATACGATCTATTTGGGGTGTTACAATCCAGTGTGTATTTTCTATCATACTTACCAAATGTGCTTACTTGTTGTAAACATTTAATACTTGTTTAGTGCTTTGAAGATTCAGAGTAATGTTTCAGATCTACATATTGTATCAATAAGCAAATAACATATGCTGAGCATTTAAAGGCTATTGTCATTCTCCAGCTAGTACAGAGCAAATGTTAAAGGGTACAGACTGTGTAATTTCAGGTTCAGTTTCAGTGAGGAAGCCAGAACAGCAGTCTACTCTATCTGCTGCTTTGTTCCACCCCCACCCCCGACCCATAACAACAAAAATCAAACCCAGAAGAAACCACATAGATAGATGAAAGAGCATAACATGCATTGTTAGGATTTCAGATAAGCTTAAATGGTAATTTTGAGTTCTTGGAGCAGTGCTCATTGTTTACAATGTGTGTGTGTTGGGGGGCAATATTTGGGGTGCCCATAACTTCCCTGGGCATGTTAACCTTGTGGGGCGTGCCTTGTTTCAGAACATGGTTCCTAGTAGAAAAAGATGACTGTAAAATCGTAGGCCTTTTCTAGCATGCACCTCAAAACTCTTCCAGCCTCTACCCATCACCCAGCTTCAAAGCTGCTTCTGCTTCCACATTTTAGTTATTTGTTACAGCAGTACCCTCCCTTCTTGGTAGCAGTTTTTGTCTTAGTCCCCTCAGGCTGCTATAACAAAATACCAAAAACTAGGTAGCTTATAAACAACAGAAATTTATTTCTGACAGTTGTGGAGGCTGGGAATTCCTAGATCAAGATGCTGGCAGATTCACTGTCTTATGAGGCCTAGTTTCTGGTTGTAGATGGCACCTTCTAGCTGTGCCCTTTAAATGGTAGAAGGGGTACACAAGCTCCTAGGGCCTTTTTTCTAAAGGCACTAATTCATTCATGAAGGCTTCACCCTCATGACCTAACCACCTCCCCTAAGAACCCACCTCCTAATACCATTACCTTGGTGATTAGGATTTCAACATGTAGATTTTGAGCGGACATAAACATTCAGACCACAGCCCCTATGAAGAAGGTATTTGTTATTCTGGCAATGCAGGAGCAAGCTAGCACACTTGCCATATTTAGCTGATAGAAGTAATGTGAAATGAACCGTTAGGAGGAGGGATTTTGTGGAAGAAGGAATGGAGGACTGAGCAAGATAAAATATGGAGAATTGCTCCCTCTTCAAGAAACGACTCCATCCTGATGTATATCAGCTTTCATATCCCCATAGATATTTTACAGGCATTGCTCCCTCTTTAAACATTTATGCTATTAAAAAAATCAGACCAATTGTTGACATAAAGCTAACATAGCAGCTTCTATATAGACAGAATATGAATTTTTTATGCTGTTGATGAGAAGTTTATGTCATTTATATACTATAGTAGGATAGAAGATGGATTTGGAATCCTGAAAAAGCTACTGTTTGCACCATTCAGAATATTAGTTTGTGCTTTGAGTTGAAATATTTAGATGGCTCTATTGTCAATGTGAGTGTTTCTGTGCAAACTGGCTTACATATGGGTGGGATGGGAGAAATTGCTCTATCTGGAGAAAATAGTAATAGTTTTCTTTTGTTTAGGTTTTGTTTTGTGAAAGGAAGGATTAATAGCATTTAATACCTGATTTATCAGCCCTTCCCTGCACCATTACAAGAATGAATTGTTGTAATAAAACCATATTTTATCAAATTAAAGGTGCCATGACTTGCAAGATGCAACATTATTTTATGTACCTCTAAAAAACTACACTAATAATTAAACTGACATGTCAAACTGACATGCCACTAAATTTAAGATGCACTCCAATTTCAGAGATGTAAAAATACTTTAAAATGTGTATCTTGGAATCAATGAAATACTGCATATAGTTCTCTTATGGTATGTGTATATATGTATGTATACACACACATATACATATATACATATGCCACAAGAGAATAAAGTATACTTCTGTTTGGTTACAGTCTATAATATTTTCTATCATTTTACTGAGTTAGGTTTCACTTATTTTTTAAACTTACTGTTGACATCTGTTTGATACCATTCACTTAACATGGCATGAATTTAGAATCTCTACTTAGAATAGTCCTTTGGAAGCCCTAGTTTGTTGAGCTTTCAAAAGAATAAAGAGTCTGGTGCAAGGAGGCAGACTGACACTAAAGTTAGATCCTTTTTTAAAAAAGGAAGGAAGGGAGAGAGGAAGGAAGAAAGGAAGGAAGAGGTTCATCCTCTCAGGAGCCAGCTTTCTTACTTTTCTAAGACAAAATCAGATCATACTAGTATATCAAAATCCCATAGTTTATCTAATTGCATATTTATAATTCTTCTTGGATGGTGTCTGTCATCTTGGATTACCCCTCTCACCCAAAATCATATTGTATTTTGTTTTGTCATTATAAAATTTACTATATGGTTATTGCAAAACAAAAACAAAAAATTACCAGTACATATAACAATACTGGATGTCATATATTAAGTTCTCAATAAACTATGGTGATTTTTCCACATCAATACCTTATCTTCATGTTTCACATCGATACATAATCTTAATTTTTGGTGACTGCATATTATATCATTGTATGATGAAATGTAATTTTTAACCATTTCCCTATTGATGGACATTTAGATTGGTTGCAGTTCATCAATTTAATGGTGTGGCTGCCATGTACTTTCTTTTTGTCACACTTACCCAGTGATCATTTTAGGATCAATTCCGAGGAATTGCTGGATTTCTGGATCAGAAGCTGTGTCTTCATGTTCTGTGTTGGGAAGGGACCATTTCCTCATCTATTCACCAATACAGGATATCAGCCATCTCCCACCCCACCCCATTTTTACCTGCTTGATTGGTTAAAATATATATATATATATATATTTGTTTTTATTAGCATTTTTTAAATTGTAGTTGAGGTCGAACACCTTTTCATATATGTTTTGACCTTTTCAGAGTGGTTCTTGATAACAGAAAGCACAGCAGGTCAGAGAGCAAAAGGTCTTAATGAACTTCCGTTCTGCTTCACAGAAGCCTATGAGGTTTTGAGGTAAGTTTCTCAAGTTCATTATAAAGAAGATGAAACTGATAGAAAATAAGTGATATGGAGATGGGGTCTGGCCCACTTTCACTTGGTCTGCTCTCCAGCACTGGAAAGGAAGACTCAGCATCAGAAAGCCAGGGGAGATCCATCCAGAGGTCCAGGATTGTTCTGAAAACCTGGAATACTAAAATCAAAAACTCTAGACTCCTTCCTGCTTTCTGAGATGCAGGCATTTGAAGGAGATGTCAAAAAAGGGTCCCTTTCCTCTGCATGTGCAGCTTTTATTTACCATTGTTTCCTTTTGGTTGTATTGAAATGTCTTCATTGCTTCCCTTTATGGATACAAATAACCAGATACTGTAATTTGAAAGTAGGTAACAATAAAATTGGATAGTATGAGCCATGCTGATTTTTTTTTTTTTTTTTTTTTTTTTTAGTGGGCAAATGGGGTGGTTTCTCTATGAGCCTCTCTGCTGTCAGAAGCTCTTAACATTTGAGTCAACATGGGAATTATATTTGGAATAAATTAGTAAATTCCCGTTCAGCATGCCTATACCATGTAATCTTCAGGAACCGTAATGACTGTGTAGTAGAGAGTATATTTCCGACATGGTATTTATAAAACACATTTGCTCTGAGAAACACTTCGGTATCTGTTCTTCAAGGCCCAGCCCTCGTGCTGCCTCCTTTGTTGGGTAGTGTTTATTTTGTAATAGTTGGGACAGTGTTGTACAGTGGAAACCCATTAGTCTTTGGAGTTAGCCCAGACATAAAGTAGACTCTTAGGCCTGCAATTTACTAGCAGTATTCTCATGTTTGGAAATCAGGGGCAATGTAATTGTTGAGACAATTTATTTTAATGAGAATAAGTCATGCAGTAAGCATCAATCTTAGCACATCTACATGTTGTCTTTTTTGTCTCCCTGAAATCTTCTTCAGCTGCTTCCATGTACTGATATCTTCTTCCAAATTCCTTAAGAGCCTTCATCTGGGTCATACATTGATATTTATTTGATACTTAATATTGATAGTTATCTCTTGGTGTTTGTGTATTTCTTTGTATCCATAGGATCCTCCATTAGCACATATATTCATTCATCAAATATTTATTGAGCCACTTCTGTGTATTAGGCCCAGAGTAAGATGCTGGAATATGTTAATGAACAGGAGATGTGGTCACTGTGCCCTCCTAATGCTTACATCCCAGCAGGCAAGACCTATATGAAACAAAGTTTGAATTACTAAATGAAAGCCATGGCAGTTGCTATTAGCAATGTTGTAAGGGACTGTGAATGTAGACTAGCTTGTACATGACATTTGAGCTGATATCTATTGGCTGAGTAAGAGTTAGCCAGGTGAAGGTGGGGCTGATAAGTCTTCAGGCAGAGAGAGCAACACGTTCAAAGACTCTGAAACAGGAAAAGACTTGTTTCAGTGATACAGTAGAGGATGAGCAAAATGTTCTCAGAGAATGGAGTGCAGAAAGCAGACCTTCAGAGAGGTCATTGGCAGAGTAAAAATGGGGTAAGAATGGCAACCTTGTGCACGGTCTCGAAGGCCAGGTGTAGGTTCCAGTCTGTCACCTGAGAGCAACAGGAAGATACTGAAGGGTTAAAGGTTTACCTGTGGAAGAGTATCAGTAAAACATAAATGGAGAAATTCTAAGTGAGTCTACTTTAAGCTGGAGTTTGGAGTCGTAGGGCATGTGTACCACCATACTCTCTACACTTTTAAAAATAAAACAAAGTCTTGTAAAAAATAAAACAAAACTGGATTATATTTTTAACTGTTCCTTCAACTCTAAAATACTATGATTATGCTAGAGTATGAGAAATTTTATTTTCCAAACAAATATAAAAATATATTTCTGATGAAAAAGATTTTCAACCTAGCTAAAAGGAAATCTAATGAAACTTTAAGGATCCTTTAAAATACTAATATTGTATTTAAAGTGAAAATGATACTTGTCTTTAAAATGTTTTAAAACATTTAAAATATGCTACTGAATATAAGTGAGGAGTGGTAGATCCTAAAGTAATATTTCTTACAAGAGTAGAGTAGGTTATTTCCAAAATCTTTTTCGTGGAATTTTAGTCAAAGCTACCATAGGGATCATGTTGTCCAGCCTCTGTGTCCTTATAAAAACATCAATATCTTCATAAATCAAGAAAATGAGTCCCAAAATTGGACACATGAGCTACCCATTTTCTAAGATTTTCCTGAACGGAACTTTGATCATAGGCGTCTCTTTCTAAGGCAACGTATTAGAAACTCCCAGCATCACTGTATTCCTTGTAAGAATCGTATTTTTTACATTAATCTCCAGAATCAAACTACAAGACAATTAAGTTGTTGCTTTTACCAGGTTGAAACTTCCCTTGATTTACTATGAATATTGGTTGCCTTGATTTCTTCTCCTTTTTGTCTCAGTTCTACATGTTGCTGTTCTTCTGGTTTTGCTCCTCATGAGATTTGCTGAATCTCTGTTTCTGCAACTGTAGTGAGTTTCATGGACAGGGTCAGAACTTAGGGAAATATTGAGAATAGAGTGTGGTCCTATGATGGGTCGTCCTCTTCTTACACCTTCAACTGTTGTACCACGCTTTGGTGTTACAAAGATGAATGACTTGTGGTCCTTGGCCCAGAGTTTCATATTCTGGATAAATTATTATTTATTTGTAGTGTACTTCCATATTTTTACATGCTTTCAGAATATTAGAAATACAGTGTTTCCTGTCAGAAATGCCAACTGAGCAAAAGCCAGTAAGTCAGATATTAATGAATGGATTAGCAAATTATACGGACTAAAGAAATTAAATAAAGATTATTAAACTAAACTAATGGCTCCTCCCAGTAGTTTAGTGCGTTGCTGACCACCTACTTTTTGTCCACTCACATACTAGAATTAAAAGTGTCAAAGTAAAATTAAAATAACATTCTCACCTACAAGAGGTAGAGAGAAGGAAAGTAATATTTATCTTTAATGTTATTTTCAGTTGTGCATTTATTATGTATATTTTTGCATAAAATAACTTCTAGTTTTTGTTTGGACAAGCCAATCAAGTGAGTCTTTAAGATGAAGACGGAGAGCGAACCCACAAGAGATGAGTTTCGTATGTCATCTCAAAAAAAAAAAAAAAAAAGATTATTTTTTGATCTGACCAAAAAATGTTATGAAATGAGAATTTAAAAATCTTACCTGTGGAAATCACAGTGGTAATACTTATATTTCAGCCTTAGATATTCCCAGTGGTGTTTTGATCTTAGATATTCCCCCAAAGGTGTTGATTAGATTCTGGCTACAGCTGAAGGAAGAGAATTTTTGCTTTTTAGCTGAATAGTAAAACAAGCCTCTAAAGATATGAGGCATAGGGGAAGAAAACTGAAGGCTTCTTCAAGGTGGCAGAAGGGCACAATTTTTGTCATCTTTATTTTAAGAGCTTTACCAAAGGTTTCCCCTTTGTAAAGAATTTAATACTTGAAGTCGTCAGATTAGATTTCAGACTTCATTTACCCACTCTGTGCATTTTTTTTTTTTTTTTGTCTTGCTGAGTTTGGTCTGTCTGTGTTTCTTAGTCTTCAGATTTCTTTTCTCTGTACTGCCAGCCTCTAATTGGAGATTTATTAGGTGCCCTTAAGTAAGAGAGGAGGAAGGCCAAAGGAGACAGAAAATGGAGAAGCAAGAAGAAACTGAAAGAAGGCAGGAGAGGGAGGAACCAGGGAGGATGGAGATAAAAGATGGATAAATGAAGACAAATGGAAGAACGATGAGATAGGGAGGCCTGAACGGTAGGAAAATTCTGAAACTGAGCTAGTGAGAATGCATATAAAATAGGGGTCTGGTAGGAGAACTTCAGCAAAAGTGGTGTAAATCAATGATGAGTAAATTAATAGGGCAATTGTGCAAATGGGACTCACTCATTTATAGTAAGCGTAATACATCATGAATGATTTAGAGATAATGCAACCCGTAGGGCATACCTTTTAATCTACCCAGGACCCAGTAGAGAATGCTGTCACTTCAAGGGTAAAAAAGCAGAGGATCAGAATATTGGGTGTGTCTCGTCATTGTAACAGTGTTAATAAGATGGATTCTGAGCAACATGAAAATTAAACAGACTCACAAGCTTAGTTTGTGATTTAGAGATTGAAAAGAAGCTTAATGTATTCCAAACATCTTCCTACAAACCCACAATATTTAAATGTTTTGAAAGTATTCGTTTGAATAGGTTAACATGTGTGATTGCCATGGATGGAAATGAAAGTAAAATGAGTCACTGCACATATGATCCAAGGAACATCTGAGTGTTAAGTGGGTTGTAACTGCATAAGAATCCAGTGCTATTGGAAGATGCATCAGAGTATTCTGAGACAAGGGAAGAAAATTCTCATCCATGTGCTCCTTTCTCTTTCATTTGTGCACCTATTCACTCACCATTCAATAGGTGTCTATTGACAACCTTCTGTGTGGAAGGTACTGAGGAATGTCCTATGGGCTGTTGCTTCTACCTAAAACAGAAACATAAGATTTACATCCCTCAGACCCTCTTACCATTATTTTCATGGGAGGATATTGAGGAAGGGAAGGGAGAAAGGGAATACAAGGAATGGGGAGAAGTCTTGGTTTACAGAGGTTTATAGAGCTGTTGTTCCAAGTCTGCTGTTCTTTCTTGATTCAGAAATGGAAGCTTAGAAAGGTTGTGTCTGGACCAAAGACCAGAGATAGGAGTGTTGAGGATTAGGTGATTTGGGGCTTCCCTTCTAGTTCATTCTTAGAATTTATTCCCAGTTTTTGTGTTTATGAAAGTTAGAAATACAGTCTTCAACCATTAGGAGTTAGAGGTGAAAATAATAATAATTGGATGTTACTAAGTATATAAACATTTATAGGGAAGGAAAACACATAAATAACTAAATTCTCTATTAAATTCTGGTTCTGAAAACTAGAAAACAGACCTAATTTAGTAAGAGGGGCTGCATTTTTGTATGTGATCCCACAGAATGCTAGACTTCTGTCACTGGTGGAAAAAATCACATTATTCAAAGTCTTGCACCATATAACAAAAAAGCTAAACTAAGCCAAGATTTCAGGGAGTATAGAAACTAGCAATTTGTGAAAAATCTTGCATATGAAGAGTCATGATGTAGAACATTCAAACAAATTGATCACAAGAGATTTCTCAAAGCATGTCTTGGAGGTGAGCAGGCAGGCATCAATTTTAAAATTCTGTGTTATAAATGATCATAAGCTTATGTTTTTCTGTGTAAAGGAAAAATAATTTCCCAATTTTATGCAACAAATTACCAATGATGTAAAAAAACATTTAGCACAGTATTATATCAGAGGGCATTTAACATTCTTCTGAATCATTTGAGATTTTCATGTTTCCATTTCAGAGATCAGGGATGATGTGCCTTGGAGAGGAAGCATGTCTTAAATCTGGAAATAATATGAAGAGGGATGTCGGCAAAACTTAATCCTGTGCCAGTAATAGGGAGAGTTTCTTTTCTCTCGTCAAATTGCTTAAAGGATTCTAGTTCCATTTGGTTTGGTCACTCACATTTGAATTCTAATACTCTATATGATATAGATTCTGTTGACTACTGTTAGCATAACCCCAATGAGAAATTAAACACTTCCCTCCTTTTCATTTGCATTGTGTTTTAGTTTAACCTTCATTTGCTCCTCTTTTCTCTATTCCTCATCCCAATTCAGGTATCAGATCCTTTGACAATTGTTAACCTGCCCATCTGGGATTGTTTGGCATTAAGCTATGACTGTAACATTTCTACTAATAAATTAGATTTTTTTAAAAGAGTGCTGCTTGCCAAGAAGCAAAGTCATTACATAGTGTGTATATGTTCAATGTGTGGCTATAAAAATCTCCTTAGCCAAACATAATAGGCAGTTAAAATAAATTTAAAATAACCATGCTACCTCTAGATTTAAAAATTATTAAGCTGAAGATAGGTGGTCTAATTTTACTCTATTTCCATTTTTCTTATTCACATGGTATGATATTTGTTCTTTAAAACCACATA
Organism: Macaca fascicularis; assembly: GCF_037993035.2. Classification (NCBI taxonomy): domain Eukaryota; kingdom Metazoa; phylum Chordata; class Mammalia; order Primates; family Cercopithecidae; genus Macaca; species Macaca fascicularis. Next base: position 56,989,787 of record NC_088377.1, read on the forward strand.
TGTATCTTATGTCTGCAGCTGATGTATTTATCTGCCTAAATATGCATTTCTCCAATGGAATATTCTATAAAATTGAGCATTTCTTTTTTAGACAGAAATTAATTTTATAACAGTTGAACATCATCTTTGTCAATCAGCAGCTTTATCTGCCATAAAGAACAAAAACGTACTTGGCATGACCGGCTTTAACTTTTGTAATTCCTACTTTTGAACTGAACAGAGGAATATTATGTGAACAAATTGGAGAATTATATAAAGAAATAAAAATCTTTTTACTATTATAGTTATTTTTACCCTATAGCTTTCAAAAAGGCATTTGAAGCAATTTAATAAAATAGGAATCACAGTAAGTACTAGATGTGAGAGGTGAGAAAACAACTTTGTAAATCACCCATCTTCACGAAGTTGCTGAGATCATTTATAAAATTAGCACAGAGGTTCCTGATAGCCCAGACAATGAAATAATGTGATAACTCCTATTTTCAGAAAAGATAACTAGCTCTTTATTTTGGTTTTGGGTGTAGAATGGGGGAAACGGTGTATTTTTTCTAAATTCTAAACTCTTAGGAAAATGTTCACATGGGTTTTGAGAGTCACTGATGGATTTAACTGACAATGTCCTCAGTTACAGATTTCCAGAAAATTCAGACATGGAATTCATGTTACTCGTTTTAGTTCTAACCTTTGATGAAAGATGAAGGCATTAGATTGAAGCTTAAGTAAGCAAAGGCCTTCTTCAGGTTATGTGGTTCATTCTAATCAGTAATTTTATGATGATGTTCATATTCCATTCCAATGATCAAATGGACTGGTAAGCTTGAGAAATAAGACAAACTGGAGAGAGATTATTTTATAAATATGAGGGAGGCTAGTGAAATTTTGGTCCAGATGGAAAGCCATCCACTCTCCCAGGTCAGGACTGCATAGATGAAGAGGTATAAACAAAACCGTCATTCAGACTTTGAAGGTGCTGCTTTAGAGAGATGTCATTATATGTGGTGTCAGATTTTTCACCCTGTTCAGTACTGGGCACTGATTTTTAAAACCACTTACCTGTATTTTTGTAATTTCTTCTGACTCATTGGATTGATTTTGTGGACCTACTGGTAGTCTTTGGATATCCCCCAGTTAATCTTTGCTTCCATGATGAACATTTATTGAATTCTATTCTTATGCCAGGCACTGTACTAGATTTTAGGAGTATAGTAGTCGGGTTTTCCTTGCCTTCATGGAGTCTCTGGTCAAATACATTGGTTCTTATATAGCAGTTCATGTTCCAACACATGGTTACCCATACAGGCTTTAGTTAACATCTTCGTCACCCGCTGCACATTCTCATCTAACATGCTTATGTGAAAGTACAGTTGGTAGCCACTCAGTGTCACTCACCAGTGGGGCTTTAGGTCTGAGACTTTCTGATAGCCTCTAGTTATCAGAAGTTATGTAAAACCATGCCTGTATTCAGGAGTCAGAAGTGATCAAAGTGTTTTAGGAAGCACACCGTCAGCATAGATGTGTCAACTCAGCAGCAAGGTTTTTCATTCTTTTAAAGTTACACATTTCATAAAGAAGAAGGGTATTCAGTGTCAACTTCCAAATGCAGGACAAAATGCATGATTGGGGATGGAGATTGGAGTGGACTTGTTGAAAGAGCAGCAGCAAATGAGACATTAAAGGAATACGTAGGAAGCCACTTCCAGGTACTTCCATTTTTCTTTAGTTGTGATTGTGAGATGGTTCCCTACTAGTTAGAGAAGGAAAATTTTAAAATGTTTTGCTAAGCAGATGATCCTTAAATTGGTCACTGTATACTGTGACACAGCCTAAATCAAAATGGTTTTCCTTTGAGTGAGTGAGCCACAGAGACTCTCGCCAACCCCTTGTGCGGCTTTCTATTAACAGTATAAATACTCCATTGTTGTAAAGCACTTTATGGTTAACAAAGCGCTGTCACAGACATGTTATCTTCGTTTTGCAGATTGCCTTTGTACATGTTATTCTCATTTCCTAGCATGCCCTCTATCCCTGCTTTGCCTGCTTAGCAAGCTCCTTCTTATCCTTCAGGACATAACACCAACTCTGCAAAGTCCTCTTGAGACCCTTCTGAGCAGGTAGATGGTCCCTTCCCTGTGCTTACCGAAGCCCTGATCTCATCTCTGTTGTCATTTGTTCACATCACTGTTTCTCCCTGGAGACTGAGTCTCTCAAGGGTAAGGACACTGTGTGCTCTTCATTTTTCTTCCCAGTGCCTTTGTAACCAGTGTTCCTAGGGGATACTCTGTAAGTAAAGGTGAATACTGTATGGTGTGCAGGTTAGGAGAGCTTAAACCATTTCCTAAGTTAGGATAGTAAGTAGTAGATAAGAGTAAAACTTAAGTGTCTTAACTCCTATTTTTATCAGTTTATCTAGTTTATCAGTTTGTTGCTCATCTGAAGACAAGCTGTCCACATCATACTCATGCTGTTCTACCTGTCAGAGATAGATTACATGGTAAATGTGAGCGATAAAGGAGGATAAGTCCTTTGTCAGAATGAGGACATTTCAGTTCTGTCATCATGCCTTAAATGCGTGATTTCGCATGATTTCCATGTGAAATAAAACATTGATATAAAAGGAGTATGGACAGATTTGTGGATGTTAGAGCCACACCTTTATCTCTGAATTTATTTTCTTCTCACTCCTACTTGGCATATTCCCTGTCATTGTTTGAGAGTGTGTGCCAATGTCCCCATCTCAAAGACACCATTTGTTTCCTGCTATTAGAGTGTCTGGATGATGCCCTGTCCTTAGTGAACTGTCCTGTTGAAAATTTGGTACTTTAGTTATTTTAAGGTTTAAAAACATTGCTGCCTATGTAATGTTCCACCTCTTTGGAGCATTTGCATTAGAGTGACTGGTGACTTGAAGCTCTGTATGGTGGAGTGACTGATGGTAGATGAAGACTGCAAAAGCAGGTATCTGAGGGATGGAAGGCATTCCTGGCAACCCTAAAACTACCCTACTGGGGGCCATCCAAGCCTGTGATTAACAAACCCTAGTTATTTGCTAGGTAGTTTCCACATGGCGGAGTAGGATATATATATAAGGCACAATACAGTGTTTATGTGAGAATAATGTAGATTATTTGAATCTAGGCTGCAGAACCTACCTGAAAATGGGTTTTACAGTTTTGTATAATTGCCTTTTCTTTGTGTTTGCATAGAAGGCATTGCATAGCTGGAAGATGATGGCAATTATAATTTATTATGCTGTAATTGTTACCTAAATGTTTTTGAATAAGCAAAAATCACATCTGTTTAGGAATAAGTTGCACAGCAAGAGAATTCCCTTTGAAATGAATGCCGTGTTCTCATATTCTGTAACTGTACACATAAAACAACATATTTATTTCCCCACTGAGTCCATTACATTCCCAAGTCAAACTGCATCCTCTCTTCCCTTCCCATATTAAACCCTTTGATTTAATGGAGGTTTTAACTACTGGTTCTTTAGGGAATTTTCAGTAGGCTTTGCACAGATTAGGTTATTGGAAAGTATAGTTATTTGCTTGTAAAGTGGCAGTTCTGTGTCAAAATTGATTTTCTCTGGAGCTGCAACAGTAAAAAAGATAAGCTTCTGCTTTGCATCCAAAATGCCCTGATGTTCCTAGCATGATCGTTTTTCCTTTGCTTCTCGCTCAGCACCATTCGGTCACAGGCTGGTTTGGACAGGCGAATATGAGCACATGTAGCCCAGAGGACTTTGATATCCAGTGGTGATAACAGACAAGGCCTCTCTTCCATTCTGGTTGCCACTGGTCTGTGACAACCAGTGTTCCAGGCATGGTGAGCATGGTGCTGCTTCCCTTCTCCGTTAAATAGGAAATGCATAAGCCTGGAAATCATTTTGTTTGTTCCACAGAAATGTAGCAGTTGAAATAATTACCTTGCCATGCCCAGGCTAACAGGATTTATCTTCCATTATAGATTTTGAAGACATATGCAAGCATAGTTTACTCCTCTAAATTTCCTAGGCTACTCACTTTGAAATGATTTCATTGTGAAAAAGAGAGCAGTCCTAGCTGGTGGCTTAGCCTAGAAAGGCTTTGATAGCTAGAAAGATGAAGTGCAGAAGTATATTCTCTATTTTTCTGCTCCCAGCTCATAAAATAGAATTAGTGTTTATGTAAATAGCAGATAGCCTCATTTTATTTTTTATGCCCCAGTTGCAAGTTAGGGGCTCTTTAAGATGGGCCTCAATCACTGATCTTGTGTGCTTCCAGCACCTATCTATCTATTAAGTAGCATTCTAGTGGCCTCCAAGTACTTTATTCTGATCAGTACTTTATTCTGATCAGAGTCAGCCTGGGTGACCAATGGGCTGTATCAACATGTTATACCTCAGACCCACTGGAGGCCACAATCTTTGAGTGTCTTTTGGAGGATACTGTCCTATGTTGTTCTAGAATGCTGACTCCTACTGCTCCCTTTTTTTTTTTTTTAAGCCTCCATTCTCTCTCTATTTTTTTATCTCAGGCCAGATGCCCTTTATAAATTTTGATTTTTTTGTTTTTTGGGTTTTGGTTTTGGAGTTTGGATCTCTTAGTTTTCATCCTGAATACTGTTCCACACTGCATATTTAATCAGTTAAATCTTGGTCTCCTGGCTTTAATCATCAAATGTTACTCTATTACCTCAACTCTATTGAGTTACTCCAACTCAACTGTTCCCACCTCAGGGTCTTTCACTACCTACTCATAGGCAGTAGCCCCTTGTTTCTCTTCTTCGTGAAACCTGAGTTTTCCTTAACGTACTTGTCTCAGGCATTAGTGGATCTGTGAAGAAGTATGACGTTAAGCTTAAAAGGATCAAAAACTGTGCTTCCCTGTGTATGTTTCAAGTTTCATTTGTGTGACCAAGAGAGTTCATAGTATAGATTTGAAGAGTTGAATCAAGAAGCTAGGATATGAATTCATCTTAGTAATAGCCTTTTGTCTACTTCATCCATCTGCCCATCTGTCTATCAATCTGTATACATTATTGATAACTTCCAATGTTACAAACACTGAGAATACAAAAAAAAAAAACAAAAGAATGAGCCATGCACCTTTCCTTCGTAATGACGACATTAAAGCCCCGAGACATGATGCTGCTTGCTGAGCCATGCAGGTGGCCTGTGACGCAGTGGAGACTAGAACCCATTTCTAGAGGGATCTTCCTCATATTTCCCAAGGTCAGTTCTCTTTAGGCCTTTGGGATTCCTATCTTAGTTGTTGTAAGAGTAGATTTCGACTCATCAAACATTTGTGATTTGGAAGTATCGCATAGTTGAAGAAAGCTGATGGGAACAAAGTCATTTTCAAGTTTACTTGAGCACATAGATACCATGTTGGCTACTTTGCTGAATATTCAGAATCATTTATATTTAGTATAGTAAAAGTGAAAAGTGTTTGTTTTTAAAATTTGGAAAACACATGAAGTACAATGAAGAAAACTAAAGTAACAACCATTTTACTACTCTTTTTATATATTTCCTTTGAGTAGATATAAAATATATCAGCATTTTCAGCATATATGTACAGTTTTGTGTCCTGCCTTTTTTCCTTAAACTATATAATCAGCATCTTCCCACATCATGAGATGTGAATGTTTTGAAAACATGATAATTAATGCAATATGTTATTTCAAAGTAAAACTCTTTATTTAATTATTGTGCATGTAACTTTGTTTTCTATGTTTAGGTTGTTTCTGATTTTTCACCCTTATCAACCATGCTGAGATGAACTTCCTATTAATAAATCATTGTATACATCTGTCATTATTTCCTTAGGATAAATTTCTTTTAGTTCTATTACTGCATCTGAGGAAATTAACATATCAAAGCTATTGATATGTATTTCCCTGGGTGTGTGTATGTATATATATATATATATACACACACACACACACATATATATATATATATTTTTTTTTTTTTTTTTTTTTTTGAGACGGTGTCTTGCTCTGTCACCCAGGCTGGAGTTCAGTGGCATTATCACAGCTTGTTGCAGCCTTGACTGCTTGGGCTCGAGTGATTCTCCCACCTCGGCCTCCTGAGTAGCTGGGACCACAGGTGTGCACCATAATGCCTGGCTTTATTTTTTTATTTTTTTATTTTTTTCCAATTTATAGAGACAAGGTCTCACTATGTTGCCCAGGCTGGTTTCAAACTTCTGGGCTCAAGCCATCCTCCCACCTTGGCCTCCTAAACTTCTAGGATTACAGGTGTGAGCTGCTATGCTAGGCCTCCCAGGGTATACTTTTAACCCTGCCTTACACCACCCAGAATTCAAAGCATGGAATCCTTGACCCAGTAGCCAGAGTATTTCTTATCTTAAGTTTAGGAAAGACTACTCTGTGGTCAAATGTAGTCACAGAATTTCTTTCTAACAAAGCTGTCTACACAGTTAACTGAAAACCGTCTCCAAAGGGTTCTTCCTCTTGAGGGAGGTTTCAGAGAAGAGATGGCATTGATGTAAGTCTTAAAGAAGTTAGAGCTCAAAAAATTGTGAAGAGGAAAGTAAATTTTTCTACCAGGACAAACAGGATGTTCAGAAGGAAGATATTGTTAGAACTGTACATAATCTTAGAGATCATCTGTCCCAGTGGTTTATCAAATATTTTAACAGACAAAATATTTTTTCAAGCCAAATCTTGTCTAGAATACCACAAACTGATTGAAGTGAAGTGTCTTCAGTTAAATCACAGTGGATGGGAGGGCTCGGAATTGAGGGTAGAACCTCCTTTTCTCAGCTTTCTCAGAGCTGCTTATGCAGGTCCTGTGATACACCTGAAAAACCCAAAGCCTCTTTTTTTTCTTTTCTTTTTTTTTTTTTTTTTTTTTTTGAGATGGAGTCTCACTCTGTCGCCGAGGCTGGCGTGCGGTGGCACTGTATCGGTTCACTGCAACCTCCATCTCCTGGGTTCAAGCAATTCTCCTGCCTCAGCCTCCTGAGTAGCTGGGATTACAGGCACCACGCCCAGCTAGTTTTTATATTTTTAGTGGAGGTGGGGTTTCACCATGTTGGCCAGACTGGTCTCAAACTCCTGACTTCAGGTGAACCACCCACCTCAGCCTCCCAAAATGCTGGGGTTCCAGGTGTGAGCCACTGTGCCTGGCCCAAAGTCTCTTTAAAAAACAAATTTAAAACCAGTCACTCCAGTTTGAAGTTGAGGACACAGAGACAAACTCTGACTTCCCTCAAGGCCAGTCAGAAGTGATTCCAGAACCACCTTTCAGTGCTTTAACCTTGTCCAAAAGCAACCATTTTAGTGCTTTTATCACTAGATGTTCCCATGCAGGTTGAGAGAGATTATTTCTGTTCTGTTAGGTTATGCATTGTTGCAGTGTCCCAAGAGGTAAAGTCACAACAGATTAATGTAAGTAGTAGCTTCTGTAAGATGTTACCCCAATCCATATTAACCGTGTCTGGCTGAGGCATGAAGGATCTATTAAATTATATCCAGGTTCCTATTAAGTCACTACACTGGCAGTAATACCTGGGCTCACCTTCTCCTTAACCCAAATTAACACATGCTCTTAGTGGTCTCAAGTCTAAGGCAAGTTCCTGAGATGAACAAGTGACTGGGAAAACAGGAGAGGAGAAAATTAAAATAAATGATAGACTGACCTTCTCACGCCACTTGTGGTTTCTCAATTAACCAAAAGCCAGACAGCTCCACGTTGCTGTTCTCTCAGTAATAGGTTTCACCCTCCCGTTTAATGCCAGCCCACATGGGTGCACACACAGACACACACTTTGCTAATCAGATTGGTAGCAAATAGAATTAAACCATTAAGGCAATTAAGCAATTCTTAGATAACATTTGATCAGTTCAATGAAAATGCAAATTCATTCTTCTTTTGGAGAAGTAAGTTGATGGAAAGTCATTTCGTGTTCTATAATCTTCATTAACTCTTTTCCAAATAAAGATTGCAATGTTTTGGGCTTAGAGCTACACAGATGGAAATGATTTTTTTCGGTTTTTGCTTCACTCTGTTCATCCTTTTGTAATGCACCATGTTTTTCTGCCTCCAGACTCTTTGGGACATTTAGGTCATCTTACCTACAACTTCTTCCTTATGCCTGAAGGCAAACTCTGTTATTTACTCTGACACATGATGACTCATGCATGAACACCTCCTTAGACCCTGAGTTCAGAATAGATCCTACAGCATTCTGGAATGATTTTGGTCGGATATTCATGTGTTGTAGATGCATTACTTGGCTGCTTCTCATTTCTCTCTATTCCCCACACTTAAGGTTTCTCCTCTCTCACAAGCTGGTGGGGAAGAGAATGTTGCACCCAAAAATAGGTGCTTGAAAATAAGCCTGTGGTGTCTGCATTTTCATTTTTGGATTGGTATCATTGAAGCCTACGTTCCACTCTGCCACCACAGCCTGAACTTTCAGCAAGAAAATGATGAGCACGTTGCCACCCGTGCTTCCCTCACCGGCCAAGGTGCCTTTGTGCTCTAGCTCAGGGTTTCCAAACCTGGTGCGTCATCAGCTGGGGACATTTGGAAATATTTATAGTCCACAGGGTTTTAATCCAGACCTACAGAATCGGTGTGTCCAAAGTTTGACTTACGGATTTTCTTTTGCTTTTGATTTTTCTTCCTTATAAAAAAAAAAAAAAATCTTTCTGTTTGATAATAGGGATCAGCCAGTCTTTAAGAATTAAATCTAGATGCCATTTTTTTCTAAATTGGAGACCGTAATATGTAGTCTAATGCATGATCTGCCAATGACACAGAAATCACTCGGATCCAAGAATGTTATGATAGCCTTGCTTATAAGAAAAATAACACCTTATGTGACAGGTCATTTTATAGATGCCCACACATGAGTAGTCCACTGCATCATGCGTGTGTATATGTGTATATCAAGTGTCTTTAGAGGTAGGTAAAACTGAAGTGGCAGCTGTTCTAACCTAGGGCAGGGGTGTCCAATCTTTTGACTTCTTTGGGCTACATTGGGAGAAGAATTGTCTTGGGCCACATGTAAAATACGGTAACACCAACGATAGCTGATGAACTAGAAAAATAATAATAATAATAATGGCAAAAACATCTCATAATGTTTTAAGAAAGTTTACAGATTTGTTGGGCAACATTCAAAGCTGTCCTGGGTCACATGCAGACTGCAGGTTGGACAAGCTTGGCCTAGCTAGACATTAGATTTAATGTGTCTCCTTTTCACTGTTAATAAAGTATTGCAGCAAACTCCCATCCAGCACCTGCAGGTTTTTGAGCATTAACGTAAACATTAATAGAAAAATTGTGAATGCTTCTCAGGAATGTCACCAGTGATTGTTTTTCCCCCAAAGAAACCTTTAATTTTGCGTATCTCCTCACTAGTGCATGTTTGTGGAACACATTTTTTTGAGAAATTTTTGGGGAAACCGATCAGCCACTATTAAAGCCATCAAGCTGGCGGTGCCACCAGTGTCACAAGGAATAACGATGTTTTGGTAAGGGATTGAGCTCAGCATTCCAGGAAATATTTTTTACCTATTTGTTACTGCATGCATAGGCTTACATTTTCTCAATTTAAAAATACTTTTAAAGGGTGGGCTTTTGGGATGTAGACACATAATGTTCTCAGCAATACTGTAAAGCCCCATATAATCTGCTAAACAAATAAGTGAGATGGTAAAGGATATTGCATAGATTGTAAGGGTAGGTTTAATCATCTTAGGTTTAACTAGCTCTAAAGGCAACACCTTTTCAAGCTCTTAAGAGCCTATATTTACATGGATAGGTCTTCTTCCTTCATTAAACTTGCCCTCTAAGACATTTTAGCTGTTAGTTAGAATTACATTTTGAACTTCAGGATAATTCTATATTTCTTTCTTAAAGTAAATTCTTTATATGAGCATTTAGACCATAATTCAAACTGAGGTTTCCTGTAAGTTCTGTGTTAGATTTTATGTGCATAGTGATATTCATACCACATCTATTAAAGTATGAATGGAGGAGAATGTCAGCAAGTGTATTGTGTCTCTGCTCACAACAATTTTCCAGTGAAAGTTCACTTAAATGAGGGATTCATATATATTAAACACTATTGTTAGTGATTAGTACATAAAAATGTGGGTTTTCCTCATTTTATAAGGGGTTTTAAAACTTCAGACTGAGTACCTCTTTTGTTTAATTTTTGTACTGCTTGGTGGCATAAGGTATTTTAGTATGTGTGGATCTTTTTTATTGAGTTTGCATAGTTTGGGAGTTTTTTGGCTTAAAATGAAATAGGGAAAAAAAAGCTCTCTTAAAATAGTATCCTTTCTTGAACCCATAAAGTAGGGCTTTGAAAACGTGCAACATTTGTGAGGTTCTAAAGAGGGGATTTTGTGGTATTCTCTCCAGTGCTTCCTTCCTTCCGCCCTCACCACCCTGCTATAATCTGATAACAAATAACTTTTCAGTCAGTCAATTTAAGTTATATGTAGGCTGCAATTTTTTTAAATTTCATAATGGATGCTATTTAAACACAAACATACATTTTAAAAAATGCCATACTAAAGTCCAAAAGGAATGGTGACAGACATTTTATTTATTTAGAGACAAGGTCTCGCCCTGTCACCCAGGATACAGTGGTGCGATCTTGGCTCACTGCAACTTCCGCCTCCCAGGCTCAAGCAGTCCTCCCACCTTAGCCTCCCAAGTAGCTGGGACCACAAGTGTGCACCACGATGCCTGGCTTCTTTTTTTTCTTTTTTCTTTTTTTTTTTTTTGGTATTTTTTTAGAGATGAGTTCTCGCCATATTGCCCAGGCTGATCTGGAACTCCAGAGCTCAAGTGATCTGCCTACCACACCCAGCTGACATTTTAAATATTTATTTATAGAGCTTCATTATTTGTACAGTGCCCTTAAAACCAAAGGCATTGATTAGGTTTATAGATATTGCAATTAGGCCATGCGCAGTGGCTCATACTTGTAATCCCAGCACTTTGGGAGGCCAAGGTGGGAGGATCACTCCCACCAAACTCCAAGGTGGGAGGAATTTGAGACTAGCCTGGGCAACATAGCAAGACCTTGTCTCTAGTAAAAATTCAGTTTAAAAAAATGAGGATGGTGGTGATGCTGGTAGTCCCAGGAGGCTGAGGCGAGAGGATTGCTTAAGCTGGGGAGATTGAGGCTGCAGTGAGCTATAATTGTGCCATTGCATTTCTGCCTGGGTGACAGCAAGACCTTGTCTCAAAATATATATATATATGTATGTATAGTTAGTCACAGTTATACTAAATGGGCTTGAATATTATAACTTGTTTTAGGGTTATAGTCATTAAAAAATACCATAATTCCAAATGGATATACCAATTACTGCCTGCTTATCTTCTTATGTATCCTTTTCCTCTCCATCCCCCAAAACCACTCTTGAAATCTTCCTGTCATCCTTCCTGGCCATCTATCCACCATTAATCTACTGTAATTTCCATAATAAAACCACCAGCTTGCATCAGTGTGTTGGTTACTTCAGAGGTGGCTAAACTAGAGACTTTGGTTAAGGACCCCAAATTCTTATCAATTTGATGGTCTTGAGGGGCAGGCCATCTGGCTCATCTCTTTTCTATCTGCTGCCCATCTTTTACTGCCTGCCCCACTAAGCTCTTCTCATCATGTCCGAGTAGAGAGTAAGTGGGTGTGTGCATGCGTGCTGCAAGTATCTGTATGGCATTCTTTTTCCTGAAAGATCTTTTTTTGTTTGGCCGTCATTTCCATTCTGTGCTAATATATCCTTTCTCTTTAAAAACCAGCATCTAGCCAAGGCCTTGATGAAAAGTTTTCTTAGAGCTCCCCTGTGGCTGTGCAGAAGAGTTTATCCCTGAGGTTGCTTTCATTTAGGAATGGCATCTTTGAAGATAAAATACTTCTTCCTATAGTCTCACTTGAGATCAAGGAAACCTACATAAGACTCCCAGAGGGAAAGGACCCTGTAACACCTGTGCCCTGGCATTGCCATATGCTCTTTTTTGCAGGAATGGGGAGGAACGGCCATCCACATGCCACCCCCACCTCCACTTTGAAATAGTAGGGGGTGACAAATGGCTGCTGTTTTCTATTCTGTTGTACCAGGCTGTTTCTTTCCTGCCCTCAAGAGGTTTCTGACTTTCTGACAGCAGGGAGCTGAGGTTGATCTAGCAACTGGGAGGATTGCACCTGGATTTGCAGAAATACACATGCACATGTCACGCACACACATGTGCGCACACACGTGCGCATGCATGCATGTGCGCACGGGCGCGTGCACCCATATACACACACACACACACACACACACACACACACACACACACTATGCTGCTGCAACTCCCAGGGTATCACATAATCACTCTTCTGACTATAGTGGTTTTCATTTGGCCACACTCTGCTCTTGTTTGGCTTGTTAGCACGGTAATTCAGAGGTAAGACAGAGACTCTATGCACTCTAATCCCCTTGTGGGTTACAGTAGTTTTAGATAGAAGACACTCCAGAGAGTGCTATACAATTTGGAGGTTTATAAAGGTCATCTTCTGGCCCCCATTTCCCTTTAAGAAATGACCCCCTCAATCTGTGTTATGCATGTTCCCGTACTGCTGGAAGGGTTTTACTGGTGCCCTGACATTCTTCTCATTCACCCCTTCCAGAGTAAGAACTACAAAAACATCGTTTTTTTTCTCCTTTCATTTTAGATGTATCTGCTGCCATTTATTTTCTCTCTGGTGACTGTGGTGTGATATAGGAAGGGGAAGCATCAATGGCTCATCACATTCTTTGACTGGGCCCTGTTTCACATCTCTGACTCCTCTAGAGGTTAGTCAGCCAGCATGCTGCCCCTCCTCAGCATGTCACCTTCTTGGATCTCAGGTCTTGGCATTTTGATTCAGCCTTGCAGTTCCATGCTCATCACCAACACTGCAGACATCTGCTGCCACTTTCCTGCCAAAAGCAAGGGAATTCCTGTGATTCACACTGTGAGCAGAAGCAGGGGGTCCTCTTCTCACTCAGCATCATCCCAGTTTGTCTCACTTCTTTAGCCAATATCATGAAACCCTGAAACTTTATAGCAGGATGAAAACTTAAGCCTGTAGTGCAAACTTAAATCTGTAGTCCAAATTATGAGTGAGGAAAGTGGGGCCAGGAAAGCCAGGAATGATAGTATTTACTTGGTTGCCGTTTCAGATTTCACCAGCTTTTATTGATACTTCAGCATTTCACTCAGTGGATATATCTCTCTGTGTGACTCAGAGTGTCCCAGTGGAGCACGATTAACTGCCCTGGAGCCGAATTGGCTCTGGAGGCTGTGGCAGTGTCGGCATCAATAGGGATCACCCATGACGTTTTATTTGGGATGTAGTAGGGGGTCTGAAGTTGGGAAAGTCTGAGGTGGTGCTTTGGATTGAATGTCTTGTGAACATCCTCTGAATACATCTTGCAGAGAAACACAGAGGGGAAAACTTCCTGTTGTGAGACCAGGACTGGTTCCCTTTTAAAAAGGTGTAGGATGAATATTCCATATTTGAAATATTTGGGACCAGAAGTGTTTTGGATTTTTAATTTTTTTTTTTTTTAAATGCTCAGGTGAACATTTCCTTAGAGTGTCATGTGGCACTCAAATAGTTTCAGATTTTGGAGCATTTCGGATTTGGGATGCTCAACCTATAATACCCAAAGGCTCTATTTCAGTAGAATTTATTTGTTTGCTGATTATAGCAGTGACATAGATGAATTATAGAGACCTTAGAAAATGCAGAAAATTTCAAGAAGAACATTTAAATTGTGCTCATAATGAAATTGAGAGGTGACCACTCTTAATACTTTGTGGTATAAGCATTCCAGTCTTTTATCTTTCTCAGTGTTTCACATCAACTTTTTCGAAAGCCATTACATCCTTTCCATAGCCTGATTTTTTTGTGACCACACAGTATCCTATTATATTGATAATGCCATAATTTACCTAACCCATTTTTATGTATTTGGATTTTTTCCAATTCATCATCATTATGAATAATGTTGTATCTCAGTGCTTATTACTTTGGGCTGCATTTCTTATGAAACTATTGAGTAAAAGGAAATAAAGCCCTTTTAGAGTGTACTGTAGGCTGTCATATTTCACTCCATAATGTCCTAGTGTATGTTGCCACCAGTGATATATGAGGGTACCTGCTGAAAAGTCACACATTTTTGGTTTTCCTTTTTAAAATAAAAAATAAAAAAGACATTTAACCATTTAATATCGTTCTTATATATGATTTATTATAATGTAGATTCACATCTTTGAGTTCATAAAAATATTGAATTTGGATTCTCTCCAGTTTCCCTTTTAGTAGAAAGGCTAAAGTTTGGTAAGAAATTCTACTTGGAATTTTATTGAGTTGAGAAACAATTTGATTTCTGTAATTCATGACAAGTAACAAACAATTAGCCAATTAATTAAAATATCTGTTAAAACCTTGAATAATGCAGGGATTTAGTCAGGCAGTGTAGTTTAAAAAAATCAGACAAAGCAGACCTATGCTGATCTCCTTGGAGATGACCATCAACAGGAAAGATGGACTTTAAACAATGTATGTTGACATAGATCAAGTTTCTAATTCTCCATCCTTTCAAGGTGCTGGAAAGTATATGGACACAAATGCCTTTATAATATGTGTACATCTGGTGAGTATAAATTCTCAGATTTGAGGACTTTCCAATAAAAGACTCACCATATAAAGTATAAAACCAGTAAGCAATGGAATGCTAATCAAGTAATGAAGGATTCAGGAAAGAAAATAAAGTTATGCCAAACCCTGTAGGCCAAGAAATGCAAGTAGGAAAAAAAAAACTTAAACTGATGTCAAAGTCAAAATAAAATACAGAGACAAATCTCTAAATTTAACATTTTATTTGGGAATCATAGAATCACATTTTGGGGCATACAGACAGACTGGATGATCTTCAGCATGTCCAAAGAACAAAGGAAAGATTGGAGGTTTTATTAGAAAGAGAAATGTTATTTACTGTTTTGAAAGAAAGTTCACTGGCACTAGAGAAGCTAGTGGGAGCTGCCCGGGTCTGATTGGTGAGTGATGGTAGTAGATAGAACTAGTCTTAAAGGCATAGCAGGTTGTTTCAGCAGCTGCTAAGTAAAACTGGTCTTATGGTTACAGCAGGCTGTTTCAACAGCTGGGCTTGGAGAAAATTCAATTCTTGGAGCATGTGCTGTGTCTTGAGTACTTTTTCCCGCTGGCCTCTCGACTCTTTTTTAGTTGGGTATGACAAGAATGACGCGGTTTGCATAATAAACTTTCACACTGAGTTTCCTGCAGCCTATACAGAACATAAATATTAGTGTTTTTTTACCTTTTTATAGTTTTTATTGTATTCTCTGTTGAAGTGAAACATTAACGTTCATCGGAGTAGAGGAACATTTGCCTATCACTACACATTGAGAAGATATTGTAAAGAGACCGGAACAGTATGATGCGTAGAACTTTCAGTCTAGTTTTTGCAAGAAAAAGAAAAGAACTGTGCTAACCATTTTGTTCATCAATATAAACTTAAGTAATGAGGTTAAATTGTAGTTCTTTGCAAAGCTCCAGGCCACCAGGTCCGTAATCGCTGGAGGTTTGATTAGATATTGAGAAAGAAATCTGCAAATCTTGGCAAAATCTGCTGCATAATTCCAAGACTGCTGGTTCTTAAACTTATCTCCATCAAAACACAGATGTCCTGTGGGCTGGACTAAGCCATCTCACTATCTGTAATCAAATGATTGCTTTCTTTTTTTTCCCCCACTGAAAGATCGGAAAAAAAAAAAGTGGATAAAAATTCTTAGATAACTGTTTTTGTAATCTGTATTTTGGTTGAACCTTGCCTCATTGTATAATCAAATAACAAATATGAATAGAAAATGCTATTGACTATGTAGGGTACTTGGCTCAACAGCTTATTTTGAAGAGGAAACCATCATTTATTTGTTTTAAAATATGAAATATAATCATGTATTTTACAAATAAAATTGTTCCTATTTCTTATAACAAAATTAAACATTTCAAGATTTAATGGTGTTCCATAGCCAGTAGCACGCAGTGGCTTATAATTTCAAGGTGTTTGACCACATCAGTCAGTTTGAAAATCATACCTGACCATCACTATTGAATACCTGAAGTGCAAGCATCCATGATGGAGACTGGAGCTATCCATTGGCTACTGACTTTCAGACTAGGGGTGGCAAACCTGACCCTTTGTTATAAAAATGAAAGCCCTCAGATGTGTTCTTGTCCTCATGAAGTTTTTTTCTCTACTGCAATGCCTGCAGGCAGTTTTTAGAAATTATAGCTAGTGTGCTCACTAAAGTTTTTTTATGTGCCAGACACATGCTCTATCTTTACATACAATAGCTGTAAACCTCACACAACCTTGTAAGGTGGAGAGCATTATTACCTGCATTTTATTGGTGGGGAAACTGAGAGGCTAAGTGCGTTGGCCAAGACCACCAAGTTGTGAAATTACGTGAAAGGAGAGCGTAGGTCCCTCTTCCAGCACTCCTTCCTCTATATGCACTGCCTTGCAGTAATCAAGACTTCACTAAAAGCAACTCCAGATCTCTGCAAATGTTTGAACAAGAGCTCTGTTAAATACCATAAAATATAGGATACAACCTTAGCTTTGAAACATTTTGAGGGGAGTTACCAACTTAAAAAAAAAAAAAATGTTTACCTTTGAGCATAACCACATCCGAAAGAGTCACAGAGCTAGTCACAGAATGTACCCCTGGATAAGTACACAATATAACCTGTTGAATAAGTAAGTAGTTTAGGCTTCTCTGCCTGCATGTTGCTAAAAATAACTTTTGCTTTAGTATAGAAGTTTTGAAAGTTGTGTAGTTCAATGAATATTTATTGACAGTGATTGAAACTTACATTAAGTTTCTCTCATGCTAATCTTGCCAAACTTTGGTTGTCTTCAAGGATTTGGAGCAAGAAAGGGCCAAGCCAGAGCCCTTCTTTTCAGATACGGGACAACAACCAGGCTTTCTCCATTTGCAGGAAGAGGAAAGAGATAAGGGAATTGTTGCATTGAACCCTGTGGGCCCTAGGAGTTTTACAAATTGTTTTCTAGGACATACCCATTTCACTCTTTTAATTTTCTGCCATCATCATTTCTGGGGTTGTACTAGGAAAATGGAAAGAATGTATGCAGATTCCAGGGTTTCAATAGTAAAGTATAGACCATTTTAAGAGCAAACTGATTAGATCACTTCTACTCCTGTGATGTCCATTTCTCATATAAAGATAAGCTGAGAAAGGTTTATTTTAAAATTAAAGCTAGTTGTTTAAAAGTGTGACTAAAGTTAACCCATGGATTGCCCTTAAGTATTGAGCTGTGATTATAAAAAACAGTTTGCCAAATATTGTTACTATGGCTCTTAGGTAGTGAAGAGAAGAATTTAGCCTTAAATTAGTTAAAATGTGCAAACCATTTAGAACAATGCTTAGCATATACTAAGTGCCCCATAGGTATTACCTATGCTTTAGAACAGTAGTTCTCAACTGGTGTACCATGGCACAAGTATATCTTTATCCTTTCTCACACATGTGCCAAAATATCTATACATATATTAAATTTTTTTGTATAGCCAAATATGTAGGTGAAGTGCACACTGATGTTTCACTTGGCTGAATAAAATAAGAGGTGAGAGACACAGTGTAATGTCAAGTCTTTGTTTACCAGAGTGAAATGGGGCATCGCCTTTTGGGTCTATAGGGGTGCACTGAGCAGTCCTGTTTAAAAGGCACATGTTCAAAAAGACTAACCAGATGAGCAGCATGTTAATTACCACTGCCTTTAAGAACACTGGGAAGGCAAGTGGTTATATGGTAGTAGCAATTACATTGTAATTACTGTGACTTAGTTAGAAGTTTTTGAACCCTTTTCGTATTTCAAATTGCTCTGTACATATAAAGTGGGCCAGAACCATCAGTTAAGAATTAGTGGGGTAAGTTCCTGTCTGTAGCTATTAAAGTGATTTATTGGTTGTCTTACAACATTATACTATATTAATTTACACATAGCCTTGGAAAAACTCTTTCTCAGACTTCTAGGCTAGAGTCTAAATACATTCATGAAACTTCTTAGGACGAGGTTTTGATAGTGCGGAGATCAGGGAGAGCCTAAACTCGTAAGGCTTCTCTAATAGAGTTAGGTCATTAAAGAATATGAATATATGAAGAGTAGGGCATTAGAGACAAAATTCTATACCTAACATTTTGGTCCAAATCCTATGAAGGTTTCTCACATAGAAAGCTGCCTTTTTGTATGTGCTACAGCTTATGTCTCTAATATCCTTTCTGTACCAGTACACATCACATACCTGATTATTGTTCAAATACTCCTCTTAACTTACCAGTGAAAGCTTCAGATCACTTAAAGAGATTGCAGATACTATAGTGAATGCAGTAGAACATCATTATTCTATTGTGTAGTAAAACCCATGAATTACATCTAAAATGTTACTACTGTTTTTATGTAGTCTTTTTAAAAAGAGTATGAAGATTTACAATTATGGTAAAACTTATTAAGTAGGTTCATCAATAGGAAAAGAAACCATTATCCTTTCAACCCAATCCTATTTCATAAATAGCACATCAGCTCTTTAGTGATTAAGAAACATGGCTCATCTTTGCAGTATGTTGCTTCTATTACTTTTTGCCCACGGACCTAAGAGGGGAAAGGTAAAGTGATAGAGGAATTAAAGCTCCAAGGCAAAACAAGTTCACATATTTTTATTTAACGATTCTATGAACTCAGACTGAATCAAAGTTGTTACTTAGTTTTTGCCTGGAATAATGGCTCTATTTCTAGTAGAGTGAGTAGAAGGTTAATAGTATCTGCCCTTGATGGTTTACTAACTGGTTAAATAGCTGATTGAAATGTGGTAAAGGGAGAGGAAAACAAACTATGTCTTTTTTTTTTTTTTTTTGGCCCAGATTTTCACATGTAGATGCCATAAAGCTTTTGATTGTGGGTCTAAAGACAAACTGTGACAGTGATTGGAGGCTTCTTTCGGGGGTCAGGAGATATATGGAAGGACAGGGAGGACAGAGGAATTCAATCTTCCAAGCAGTCTCTGCACCTGTTCACTAAGAAATACGTCAGCTCAGTTCAGGCAGTAGACTGCGGGGTGGGCCTTGGTGGACCACAAGACCTTTGTGGCCCTGTGGCTTCTCCCTTAGTTCTCAGTCTGTTCAGAAAACAATTTGCAACAACATCAGAGAGAAATGGAATGCAAAACACAGCTCCCTTTCGATGTACTGGCTCCTGGCTCTGCCTGCAAAAGATAACATGGTTTTTCCCTTAGAATACTTCTCTTGCCAAAATGATGGTATTGTCCTACTGGGATTTTTTTAGGTTTTCCCTTAGAATACTTGTCTTGCCAAAATGATGGTATTATCCTACTGGGATTTTTTAATGTTAACACAAGTAAAATAAGGTGCATATAAAAAAAAAAATGACAAGCTTTTCTTGGTTTGGCTCTCGTGGCATTTGTTTAAAACTGAGGATCACTAAGCCTAGATTTTTGTGTCTCTAGTTTAAAAAAAAGTAAATTTCAAAAGCAGTTCCTAGAACTGACCCACTCCACAGACCTGTTGTGAGATGCCTATGTAGCTATAAGTGTGCTTCAATCTACCAGCTTTTCTAAAACTTAGCTTGATGGCTTAGTGGATAAAGATGGGACTTACAAAGCCTATTGATTCTCTTCTTGTACTCATCTGTAGAATGGGAATAGCAATGGTCCATGCTAATCTTACAGGATGTGATGAAATAATACATGGAAGGTGTTGAGACTACTGCCTGGGTCATAGCAAGCAGTTTTGCCATTATTATATTTATCATGACATTTTTGCCATTATTATTAACCCAATAATAATGTCGTGTCCCCTTTCTCGATTCTTGCCTCCCAAAGATGTCACACATTCATTATTGCCAAAAAACATTTTTAAAGCTTTCTGTTTTTCTGGTACTTGTGGTGTGGCTGACCCCAGTAGGATAGAAGTCCTCTGAGAATGGGCGCTGAATTCTGTTCCTAAGGCCTGTGGGGAAACCCCCGCCTTTTGTTTTTTTTTTTGGCTACAGAGTCTCGTTCTGTCACCCGGAGTGGAGTGCAGTGACGCAGTCTTGGTTCACTGCAACCTCTGTCTCCCACGTTCAAGCGATTCTTGTGCCTCAGCCTCCCTAGTAGCTGGGATTACAGGTGCCAGCCACCACACTTGGCTAATTTTTGTATTTTTAATAGAGGTGGGGTTTTACCACGTTGGCTAGGCTGGTCTTGAACTCCTGACTTCAGGTGATCTGCCTGCCTCAGCCTCCCAAAGTGCTGAGATAACAAGCATGAGCCACCACACCCCGCTGGGAAATGTCTTAAAAGAATCAAAATAAGAAAGTTACTCTATTTAAATCGTGCCCTTTCTCTGTGTGTGATTTATGGTAATCTTACCATGGGGTATCTGATTACTTTAGAAGGATCCATTTAGCTTATTTTTTTCTTCTTTGGGTTCTTTTCTTCCTTCCATTTGCACAGCCTCCCCCAAAATAAAAAATAAAGATATAAAGTCTGTCTTCTCCCTCTTGTCAGTTTAAGTATAAAGAGCTTTTGCTTCCATTTTAATAATAGAATTTTTGTGTATTTAATATAGGCAGTGATTTGGCCTCAAACTGAGTTTAGATTTGAAGAGATGAGAATATTAAAGCTTGTCAGCCAGCCCACAAACCAATTAAGTATTTCTGATCTGACAGAATGTAGGGTGGAGTTCTTTTTCTTTTCTCCACCAACACTCCTCACAATTAAAATAAATCAGATAAAACAGACACTGTGAAGGTGGGACTGAAAGTAGGTGATAGGAAAGGATGGCCCCACACCAGGACCAGTACATAAGAAGAAATTTCGTCCAAAGCACGTCAAGGGTCTAGAACAGTGCTGTCCAGTAGAACTTTCTGTCATATTGAAAATGTTCTGCATGGCCCAGCAGAGTAGCCACTAGTCACATGGGGCTGAAGGCAGACAGTGTAACTAGGATTTGAATTTTTAATTTTGTCATTCATTTTAATTTAAATAGCCACAGGTAGCTAACGTCTTGAACAGTGTTGGACTAGAAAAAATAGATTTTGACACCCATTCTCATGTATGAAAAACTGCCAGAGAGCATCAGATTGCTCTAGTTGTGGAAGATTGATGTGGGACTAAAAGAATGTCTAAACTGCTATCCTGTGGAAGAGAAATAGATTTCTATTTTGTTGTTCCATAGGGAAGAAACAGCACTACTTGGGAGAAACGCTGAGCAACACATTTAGGCTCAGGCTAAAAAAACTTCCTCAGAATAGGAATTAGTCATACAAAATTCTATTCAGATCTCTTAGAGTATAAGGATGACCCCCAATTCTGAGAGTACTCAGAGTTGGGCTTGATGGCAGTTTGACAAGGACCTGCAGTTCCCCATTTATAACACGTGTCCCACACAGAGTCACTAGTTGGGCTAAGTATTAGGTGAAACATTGTTTTCATAAGTGCTCTGAAGCTACCAAGACCATTGGTATCTTTTTATTAGACATGACTATTATTTAGCTAAAGACAATGTACTTTGAGTCACTGTAAGGCTGTTTGTTTTAAAAGAAGCAAAAAGATTCTCCTTGGGATCCCAAAGCAGAACCCTGTTGTTCTCTTGCTCTAACAGTAAACATGCTCCCCAGGACTAAGATAGGTGGCACTGTTCCTTCAGTCATTAATCTTAAACTTTTCAGTGATTATTTCACCTGGAGGGGATGCTGACATGGCCACAATAGCCTTTCCAAATACCCAGAAAATTTCTGATAATAAGCAAATGGATGAACTCACAGTAGTTCAGCTGTGGTAGATGCTCTCATTGCTGGTTAGCACTTATAGCATCCATCAGCCACGGACCCGCTGGTTCCTACTGTTGGATGTAACAGATTCATGGAAAAGAAGCCTTGTAGGTAATGTCACAGCAGTGGTCTTAAATTGCAAAGAATTTCTACCAGCCTCATGAACCAGCGCATGGCATGGAATTCATTGCCCCTGCTTATCCCCCCATGGAGACGTGGGAATGGCAGGACTGTGAATGTGGAGCTGTGTTACCCAGCAGAGGGGCTAACGCTCTCATAAAGAACTCCCACAGAATTCATTAGCCGCATTTTAGCACTAGAGCCTGCACCTCTTACTTAGTAGGAGCGATGGTTCAGAAAGATAATGAAGGCCCTTAGGTTATTATTGATAGACCCTGCCTTCTTTTTAAGCAGGAGGACATTTCCTCGTTCTTTCTCTTGTTAAAATGGTAAGTGCAGAGCACTCTCATTAGGATGTAGCCCCTTGGCTCCCAAGGACACGGTGAGATTTTCTTCTTTCCATACATGCTGTCTCTCTCTTTTTCCATGCCATCTCATTCCGACATTTCAAGTAGACAGGCATACATTTACCTGTTGGTAGGCGATTGCATACTGATAAAAACTACAAGTAAGAAACACTAGGCAGCCCCCATTTCACAAATTGGCATTTAGTCCCTCTACAAACTCTTCTCTGGAGAGGAGTAATATCCACCTGGATGCAAGGCTGGTGAAATTATAATGCAGCCCTGTTACACAGATGGTTGTCTTCGTCTGTGGCATGTGTGCACACATAGACATTCTTGCACGTGCTTTTCTGGCAGCCCAGATTGATGTGTGCATAGGTTAAATTGCTGGAGAAATCAGCTTTCTACACCAGTTGCATCTGATACAAATTTCTTCCTCTGGCTGGGCCCTGGTGCCAAGTGTTTGTTCATTTTGACAGTCCTCAAATTTGTTGCTTTAGATTTTTTTCCTCTCATCTTAAACCCTCCAGTCCAGACTTTGGTATCACACTTTATTATGTGTAGATAGCTCTACCAAGAATATCAAGGGTGTCCAGTAAGATCACCCTCAACTTCCATCTCCTCCATTTAACGTGAAAACATTGTTATTCATGTTTATATCACTCCCTCTGGTGTCAAGAGAAAAACATGTTCTTCATTTGCAAGGTCAAAGTTATGTTCTTCAACCAACGCTTATGGTCTCCTCCATGGTTTTGTCACATCAGTCATTCCTTTCCCTTTGCCTTGTACCTGCTGTCTTTTTCACCACTTCCCTCTCAGCTCATGAACTCTAGCGAGTTTCCTCCAGTCTTTAAAAATCTAAAGGAGAAACCACCTCCATCTTGTGTCTCTCCATCCTTCAAAGTCAAAGAACTTTTATGCTTGCTGTCACCCTTCATAACCCCTGGATGAATAGTTATTATATCCTATTGTGCTAATAGTTTCTTAATACCCACCAATGACTTTCTAATAAAATAGTTTCTTAATGCCCACCAGTGACCACATTCTGCCTAGTTGACCAGCTGTTCCACTTTGGATCTCTCTCATCCCATGGACTACCTGACTTTGCCACTCCTTGTTCCCATCCTTTTCTGTATCTTTGTCAGGCTCTCTCCTCTTTCTCCTTAAATATTCGTCAATATCCCAGTGTTTATAGAGAATGTTACTTAACAGCATGGATATGAGGAACAGGTAGGCCTGACTTCAAATCCTTGCTCCACTACTTATATGGCTATGGAAGCTTGAGTAACTTAGTTTTTCTGAGTATATTTTCTCATACTGACTTCAGATGGTTGTGAGGATGAAATTAGCAAATACATGCCATGTTCTTAGTACGGTGCCTAGTTCACTGCCACTGGCCTGGCTTTGCCCTCTTCCCACTGTTCGTGCTCTTACCTGCCACTGTTCTTTCTATTCCTGGCCTCCTTCAGGAACCCAAAAGCCACATTGTCAACCACCTGCCAGACACCTTTCTCAAATAGAAATAACTATCCCTTTTTCCCAAAGTAAATTTCTCCTTCCCCAATTTGGCTTGATAGTCTCTCTCAAGTTGGAAGCACAGATGTCCATTTGACCTCCTCCCTCTCTCTTCCCCTCATGTCCAGTGGACAATCCATGCCTATCCTAGCCCCTGGATTCTTGAGTCTAGACCTTTGATTCTTAATACCACTGTCTTGGCTAAGGCTTCTCCTACCTCCAGCTTAGATGATTGTTCTGGCATCCCAAGTCGTTCCCCCTCTCTATTCTATTGTAAGCATTCTCCCTGAAATTGTACATATATTATTGAGTTGCCTTCTCAAGTTGTTCTCCTTTATATTTTCCAATCCCTTATTAACTTTTGGCTGAAGGTTTCATAGTCAATCTGTAACTCAAGGGTAGAAAGGGAAAAATGGTTGATGCCCTGCATAGAGTTAGAACTCATTAAATGCTGAATTAATGCAGTATAAAATAAAGCAAAATAGGAAGTGTAGTAAGTCATAATGCAATAAGAAGTGGGGATAAATGTTGATTAACCAAAAGTTAGCTTTCCATTGATACGTACTACAGAATTAGTTGTAGAAATAAGGGATTTGTAACTTGATCTTCATTTCTCACCTGAGCCTGTGATAAGAGGGTAATTGATTGGACAAACAAGTGGAAAATCTCAGCTGGCATCAATAGGCTGTCTTCTGCTCCCACCGAGTGGATGTGAAGTCACTCTTTGACCTCCCAGTCATTGCTGATGGAGCCAGGTCTCTATTCTTATTCTTTTTTTTTTTTTTTTGAGACAGAGTCACTCTGTTGCCCAGGCTGGAGTGCATTGGCATGATCTTGGCTCACTGCAACACCCGCCTTCCAGATTCAAGCAATTCCCTGCCTCAGCCACCCGAGCAGCTGGGATTACAAATCCGCCACCATATCCAGTTAAATTTTGTGTATTTTTAGTAGAGCTGAGTTTTGCTGTGTTGGCCAGGCTGGTCTCGAACTCCTGGCCTCAAGTGATCCACCCACCTTGGCCTCCCAAAGTGCTGGGATTAAAGGTGTGAGCCACCACACGCAACCTGGATCTCCATTCTTGATATAGGTGTTTTGATCCTAAGGAGACAACCATTGGTGAATTTGAAACAGATTCTTTATGTGATACTTTGTAATGCAGGTCTCTTGTAGACACAAGAAAGCACACTTGCTCGTTTCCCTGGGTTTGGTTTTTGTTTTGTTTTCTTCCCCAATGCCTCACACCCTCTCCTGCAACCCCAACACTTAGTACCGCAGGCAAGAAAACATTGATGTTTCTGCATCTGGCAGCATGTCTCTGGGAGAAGAGGCCAGCGGAAGGGAGTTTGATGTGTAAGTGACAGATCCCCAGGTAACACCGCTGGGGAACACTTGATCTGACCTGTTTGAAGCTGAAAACTCACCAGGTCACACTGGAAATGGTTGCTGCTGGGCATGGCTTTGATCCTTGTTTATCTTTTTCTTTTTTTTAACCTTCTTGAAAAAAAATGTTTTGTACAAATGGATACTTTTTCCTGTGTATGTTGTGTCTGCAAGAGCATTTGTATATTTCTTTTGTGTATTCCTTGTCACTGCAGGGCAGGGTTTCATAACCTTTTGATGCAAATTATGAATCTTAATGAATTTGTCATTTGCCATGGAAAGATGTTTGTTCAAATAGAGCAGGGACATTTTCGTCTAACACTATTACAGGAATATTGTGTATAAAATAATGACTAATACTTTGAGCATTCCATATTGGCTCTCATTTTAAACAGTTCATGTATTAACTCGTTTAATCTTCAGAAGAATTCATTTTTGCTGGTTTTCCTGTTGACATTTGATGAAACTAAAGCAGAGGGAAGTTAAGTAGTTTGCCTGAGGTCACACATTTAGTGAGAGACCCAGGACTCAAACTCAGGCAGGGGTTCCAGTGCCAGCAGTGTTTATCCAACTGCTTTCCAACCCTGACAAGCATTAGTGGGCACAAGCATGGAGCACTAGGGCTTACAAAATGCTCCCTCGGGCTGGCACGTTGCCTGACTTAAAGGTACCGAAGACATGGCCCTGCCTTCAAGGTCATTATTGCACGCTGGTTAGAGGAGAAGTCTGTCTGTCTCATTTGCGGACGTGTCTCTGTTGCTAAGCATGGTGTCAGGCATGTAGGAAGTGCTTAATACAGTCTTTTTGGATTGCATCAATGAAGGTTTTGAAAGGTTAATAAAGCTTGTGAATCGTCAAGGTTGAACCATAATCAATTAACAATAAAGGGGAATCTGAGACTTCTAAAATGTAATGCTCATGACTTGCTACTTTAGAAATACCAGCAAACAAAACCTGTGGTGTTGGTTGGATCATGGTTCTTATTCACTGCGGCATTTTTAAAGCTTTTTCAAGGATTACGTGGGGCTCCCAGGCTCCTTTATGATTTATAAATCTATTATGCATGTCACATAGAGATTTTCATGACAGAATCGTCAGATGAACTCATTCAAGGTATAATGTTGTAGGAGAAGGGTTGGCAAGGTTGAGGGGGATGCCAAAAGAAAATGCCTAATTTATAGGTAGAGCGTAGGACAGAAATGGATGGGGACTGGAGGCTGGTTAAAAGGACACTGTAGAGGCCAGTGTGAAGAGCAAGGATGTGGACTAGAGGAGGAGGAGATGAGCATGGGGAGGAGAGTTAACAGGACCTACTGACTAGACAAGAGGATCCAGGGAAAGAGGATGAAGCATTGTTAGGAAAGTTTCACAGTATAGTGGCCCACTGATAACCTTGAGAACCTACAAACCTAACAGTTTTAAAACGATGAGCTTGAGGCTCAGAGGGAAAGGCATGTTAAGCTGTCATATCAGGTTAATTGTAATAGATTGAGAAAGGCTTTCAGACGTCCTACCTTCTGCCCCATGCTGTTAATTCTTTAAGCATTGGGACCATGAATTCTGTCTAGCAGTGTGGGTGTTGAGACCACATGAATCAAGGAAGAGGGCTTCTAGAGGCCCGAGGGCTGCTTGCTGTAGAGGAGGCAGAGGAGGGTTCCAGGAATTCAGAAGGCGCTGTATAGCTCTGCCAGGAAATGTTTAGAGAACTGAGATGCAGCCCCCACTTCTCATTACAACATTTTACTACCATCAACCTCTCAGCAGAACTGCTGCATTAGGTACCTAGTGTTTGATTTGAACTTTGTGTTTATTCTGCATGAAAATGCACCGTGCCCATTGATGTCACTTTGGTGCTGCTGGGACAGAAAGTGGGTATTTTATGTGCTATCTCTTTTCAAGCAAGATGGAAGGGTCTTGTAAAAGTGGTTTCTAAGGAATAACCTAACATTTTAAAGATTTATAGAACAAGCGTCCACTTACCAGTTTAAGTTTTACAAAACATCTCTGCTTCTGCCTTGCCATGTCAGCAAAAGATTCTGACATTTAAATAAATAAAATCTGGTGGGATATAATAAAGTGCAAAAAAAATGATGCATCAAGTTACTACTGAAAGGAATATTGAGGCCTGAGTGATTTCCCTGCTGCTGTCTCCCAAACAGAAGATAGCTTTAATCTTTAGGCTCTGTGTTATTTAAATAAGCTGAGGGATTTGTGAGTTGGGGGATGCTGCCAAATGTATCCACTGAAGGTAATGATCCCATTTCAGATCTGCACGTCTATTTTAATGAGAGGAGACAGGTGAGGGTGCAGAACAGAAATGTTCATAGCACCTGACCCTCCTTCTTTCCTTAGGAGTTTCTCAACCCAGTGAAATTGGTGAGATTTTTAAAAATAAATACTATGGAGTATATCATGAGGTAGGATTACTGTGGTGAGACAGGGAGCAGTAATGGCAGTCAGGAAAACCTATGGTTATTAAAAAGTGTTTGCTAAGTCTCTCCTGTGTGTTTAGTGTTGCGGGGGTTTTAGTCAAAACAAATTAGGGTCTCAGCCAACCTCAAAGGGTGTATTTTCTCAGTCTTTATTGATTCCTCTTGGTTTCCTCAGGGCTCCGAACATCCAACACCTTAGGAGCAAACGTCCTTTGAATGAATAGGTTTGGAATGAGGTTCTGGAAGACACTAACACAAACAACCTTGATAAATTACATGGTAGTGCCTTCATCACTTTCTTCTATCTGGTCCGAGTGGCTGGCCTTTGAAAATTACCCTTATGAAGCTTACATTTTACTGGGGAAGGCAGACAAAACAATACGTAAATGAATGAATGAATGAATGAATGAATGAATGAATGAACAAAACAAAATTATCTCTCGTTCATAGACCAAATTGTCCCAAACTTGCTGATTAAGACTTAATTAGCTATGCATCTTATACCACTGTTCCTGAGCACTTTAATCATTTATTAATTATTCAACCTTCTCATTGCTTTAGGTGAACGGGAGGCATGAGACAAGTTTAGGATGCAGACTGTTTCTTTTTATTGTCCTTAAGATCTATAATATATGCAATTAGAAGCCCTGTCCTGTTGGTACTTTTGTTTCAGTGAACCTGAGTTTAAACTTTAAGGCACAGGGTCATTATAGTATCATCTTCAGGAGGCTACTGGTACAGAAAAGAGCATTCTTCATGCAGCCCCAGTATCATCTTTGTACTCTTACATTTGTGTTGAGAAGGGATATATGTCACTTATAAAACCTGGGTATGACTATGCAAGCCACCTTCACATTTGGGATAGAAGATTCTACAAAAGTAAAATTCATAATCTTTGTACATATAAGCCAGACTTACCAGCATGTATTAAATCTGTCTTTATTTTGGATCGTGGCATTTATGGAGATCACTAAGGGGGCAGCTCATTTGAAGTGAGATTCAGAACACTTACTTATTGATGTTACTCATTTAGCAAACATTTACTTAACTCCTACTGTGTGTACTACATCACTGGGGAAGACAATTAGGACCCAGTCCTTGTCTTCAAGGACTAAGTACTCTAGTCCAACATGAAACAACTAATGAAACTGAGCAGGGATAGGCAAGGCAGAGGTAGTGTGCCTTGGAAGAAAAGGGGAAGAAGAAATGGTGGATGTTGACCACGGCTGGTACTAGGTAGGCTCCAGGTTCCCCTGGGATGCTGGTTTTAGAGGTGGAAGGGCAGTTTTGAAGTCTCATTTCAGGAGCGGGGAGAGGCTGTGCATTGATGGTCCCAGTAGGATGGAGAAAGGAGAAGGAGTCAGTGCAGTTGGACCAGGCTCTTTTCTGTCCATCTCATCTCTCCCCAGGGATAGGATGACAAGGACCACCGAAATCAACAGTGACACAAGCTGAGTGACCACAGGCAGTAAACACCTTGCAATAGCTGCCTTAATTTGTATCCTTGCTAGTGTATCTTAACAACATGATGATATTTACCAAATGAATATTTACCAAGCACCAGTCTAAGTGCTTTACCCATGTTATCATGTTTAATCTTCCCAATTTTGTGAGATAGGTGGTATTATTCCCATTTGAAAGGTTGGGAATCTGAGTAATGAAGAGGTCACCCAGCTAGTAAAAGGCAGAGATGATGCAGCAGACATACACGTCCATGGTTGTTTGACTGTAACATGTTTGCTCTTAACCCCTAAGCAATGGTGCTTTCTTTAATATAGAATGTCCTTCGAAACATCCCGACACCAAAATTCAGCATATTTTCATATTAGAATAGCTTTGTGGTAGGTCTCTTTTTCCCTGAATATCTCTTTTCTCTATTTGGCAGAATCTTGTTGGCCTCCTTTAAACATCATTATAAATGATGGCAGTGTTGTTTTAAATAACTGTGCATAGAAAGTAAGGAAGCATATGCACTCTGATCTTTTTAAATTGATTTCATTATTTTGAAAAATTCTGGTTACAACTCACTAAATTGATTTGGTAGTTTGGAGCACCTTTGGGTGTACTCTCAGATACTCTCTACTCCCCTCTCCTCCCTCCCACAAAAAAATAGCATTTCTAACCACAGTGTCTAAGTCATGTACTTCTAAGTTAGAAAACCTATAGGGTGGGGGGAAAATGTAGTTGACCAGATAAATATGCAGGCAGTTGGGACATGTCTAAAGTGAAACCCTGGTTTCCTGACACATATTCGTTAAACATACAATCATGTCACAAAAAGAGATTATGGTCAGGTGAATTTATTATTATATGTCCCTCCCGCCCCGAGAATAGTACCCTATAGTTTATGAAGCATGTTCATAATGAAGTTATCTGTTTCATATACTCTTTTTGAAAATAGTATTTTCCCAAGAAGCCTGGAAAAGTTATTTGGTCAGTCCAAGTGAGAAAAAAATTGAACTATTTTGTATTTAGCATTTTAATCTAAAAGTTAGCAGGGACATTTAACAACTGTACTAAATCCAAAAGGTTACTTAGAGACAGAATTCCTCTTTAGATCTAATATGATTGTTGGGTCTTAACAGTTTGGCTTTACAGGAAGACTTAGAAGACCAGCAAAACTGCCCTTTATTTGAGTAAACTCTGCTTGCATTTGTGACTTTTTTTAAAAGGGAAGAAATAAAATTCTTTATAGGCATAATGTTTTAAATTAAAATACATTATAGTGTGTTTATGTGGGTGAGGATTAGGAAATTCTTTATAAAATAAACTGTATTTTGGATTGGTCAACTACTACATTGTTCAGAAATGGGAATGGTGATTTGGTGGATGAAGTGGAAGAACAAGGCTGTTCTTTCCTGTCAAAAAGGGCCTTTATGCTATGGTCTAAAATCTTTCTGCAAAGCCCTTGGATGTCATTCCACACATCCTGTAGCTCCTACATGCCCAACTCCCAGCTTTTTTTTATGTGGAGCCCCAGGAAAAGGTGATCACTTACCTCTTAGCCTCATGCCTGGTGTTGATAAGAAAGATGGTTTTGGTGATACTGAGTGCCTACTGGAAGTCACATGTTTTGTCTTTTCAATTTCATGGCCTCTCTACTGGTGAGTATTTAAAATGAGAAGCAAGTAAAAGTGTGTCATAGTTTTTTTGTTTGTTTGTTTTTTAATTAAGAGGACCGAACCAAAGAAATAGGCCCATTTTGTTGAGAGAGGCAGTCCAACACAGTAGCTCAAAGTTGCAGAGCTTGCCTGCAAGCTCAGGCAGATGCTGGTACCAGGAATGCCCTGACGGATACCAAGGCATTTGTGGGAGATAGTACAGGGGCAGGTAATGCTGAATCCCAGCTCCACTTAAGTCCAGTGCACAAGTGATGGCACAAAGCCCTAGTTTTCTTCATCCTTCCACTCTCAGCACTTTACATGTGTTGCCTTCCTCTGATTTGATTCCAAGCTCAGGCCCCAGATGGGGGCCTCCCAGCAACATTTCCCTCTCCCTTTCCTGGCTTAAACCAATTAGAGTCGGTTCTGAAACTGGAATTGGAGTTTATCCCACAGAAATTGAAAGTAGGAGCAGGGATATTTCCCAGAGGAAAGTTAGGATACTATTTTACTAAGAAGATTGAGAGGAGGAGGTGACAAAAACAACAAATGTCTGTCCATATGTGAGGGTAGAGCTGAAATTGCTTGGTTTCTACAGTTAGCATTGGCTCAAAACAGTCAGACCTAAGTTTGCAGGTGAGGCCAGTCCACAACCCAACTCAGAGGCTGAGACAGGCAAAGTAAGTGGAAAGGAGATGGATGGTAGAAAGAAATAATATCTATTGGGTGTCTATTCTGTGCCAGGGTCTTTATGTTTGTGGCCCGATGTAAGCCTCGTCACTCCCATGAAGTGGTATTGGAAGGTTTAAAGGGTTTGGAAATAAGGATAAAGATAAATGTAGAGTCAGGGTCAGCTACCGTAGCCAAGAGCTTTGGGTGGTTGCAGGGCCAACTGAGGAAGCAGACCTCTTAAAGGGGAAAATGGGTTATGATTTTCTAAAGAAGAAATTCTTCTGTTTGACCTAGATGTGAACTGAATAATCACTTCTGTTGTTTGGAAAGCCGTAAAGCCAGCCAACCATGCCACAATCCTGATCTTGCAACTCACATATCTTATTTTTCAACAAGGAAAATCCTTTTAAAGAGATAAATGTGAATTCTGTGTGCCATGTATGTATTTGTACCACATTTAGTTTCATTAGCTATAATATCACGTAGCTGTGCTTATTTAACTGCTTAGCCCAGATGGTAATGCCTTCTGAAGAAAAACGGTTACACAATGTAATTGAACATGTCCTGTTGACAGAGTTACAACAACCCAATTTCCCAATTAAATATAGGTGATTCAATAAAATGAACATGGAGTCTATTACTCTGCCACCATTTCTAGCTGAAAATGCAAGGAGGAAATGTTCTACAAGGTGAGGAAATGGCACAGTTACGTTGCATGCAGTGGGAGGATAGGCATAAAGGCAGGCCGCCTCCTCCCGCCTTGGACAAAAGAGGAACTATTTGTTGACACTCAGATTTGGTTGGGAACCAAGGGGAGAACCTTGGCGTCATCAGCTAAGACCTGTCTGAAAGTGATGATGATAGCAGATGTGAACATGAAAACTAGGCAGTACATTTTGGAAAATGATGTAAAAGGATTTGGCTTCTGAATGGAATCGAGTGGTGGTAGAAACAGTTGTGTTGGCTGTCAGCAGAGGAGGGTCTTGGGTCTTATGAATGTTGTCAATCACTAGCATAAAAATATGCTGGCCAAATTAGTATATGAGAACAACTATCTGACGAAGCTATCACTGCAAATATTTTCGTATTTATTGAAAAAAAAATTGCTGAGGCAGGAGGATTGCTTGAGCCCAGGAGTTCAAGACCAGCCTGGGCAACATAGTGAGAATGTATCTCTACAAAAAATTTTAAAATTGGCTGGGTGGGGTGGTGGTGTGCATCTCTGGTCCCAACTACTCGGGAGGCTGAGGTGGGAGGATCGCTTGGGCCTAGGGGTTCAAGGCTGCAATAAGCTGTGACCACACCACTGCACTCCAGCCTGGCAACAGAGCAAGACCCTGTCTCAAAAAATAATAATAATAATTACAGGGTTGGCCTTCCTGATCCTGTATATATTGTCTATGAAATTGACAGGTTTGGTGTGGTCTAAGAAAGGAGGTCATACTCTACACTGAAACTTTTCTAGGAAGAGCACTAGAGATGATGTGAGAAAATGTTATTGAGGAAAAATTTGGAAATGGCACCTTGCCATGTGGTGGGACTTAATGCAGTTGTTATGTGTATATTTTTCTAGTTTTCTTTATGTTTTATGAGTAAAGACTTGCAGTCGTTCTCTCTCTTTGCTTATGGAGAAGTTAAGAATTTTAGAGTCAAAAAGACCTGAAAGCCCACTCTGGCTTACCCTCTCATTTTCCAGAAGATGAAAGTGAGACCCAGTGAAAACTCACACAACTCAGGAGAGATGAGCCCAGAGTCCAATTGTTCCTTCTCTCATTACTGCATTTTGCCCTTATTCCAGTGCTAAGGGAATTTTGGGGATGAGAGGAGAAAAGTGGGAGGCTGGGAGGAGTGAGGTTTCTTGTCCTCACAGCTAGTCACCCAGAGCAGCTTAAGAAATTATTACAGGCATTGTGGCTCACACCTGTAATCCCAGCTCTTTGAGAGACTGAGGCGGGAGGATTGCTTGAGAACAGGAGTTTGAGGCTGCAGGGATCTGTGATGGCACCCCTTCGAGTGGCAGAGCAAGCCCCTGTCTCTCAAACAAATATAAAAATAAAACTGAAAAAAGAAATTACTTAACATATTTTTCTTATGTAAAAAAGTACAAAGTTTGAAACGCACTCTCCTAAACCATAGGAATTTGTAGCAAGAGTGGTGGGCATATATTATGCCTCCCTCTTCTTCACTCCTGTCCAGTGTGTCCTAGATGTGGGCGTCACAATGGCTGCTGTTTACCTAAATGAAATGACAAAAAGTGAAGCTGAACCAAGTCTTCTTATGGAGAATATATTCAGAAGGTAGAGTAAAAAGAAACTTGCGGGTGATTGAGTTTAGACAAGTAGAACCTGGTAACTCCAACCCCATCCCCAATCAGATTCTCAAAATTTAGACTTAGAAATCAGAGTCCAGCACGTTAGTCACTCCTTCTGCAAGCAAATTGCTATTTGACCTTGCATATTGCATGTGAACAAGTTCAGAGCCATCAGACCCACCTGACAAAGGAGGCAAGAAAAGAGGGCAAGCCTTGTCAAGCTGCTGGGGGAATGAATCCAGTCCGGTGGAGGAAAGCATCCCACCTCTGAGCCCTGCCAGCACCAGCCATCTGTCTGCATGTAACTACACCATGGGCCTCAGCTCTGAAACCCCTCCCTTGGTGACTCAGCAATCAAACTGTTCATTTTGCACATGTTTTGTGTTTGATTCATTTAGTCACTGAGTCTTCAGTTTCTCTGTCTGCTTTTTGCCCTGCCGATGGGGACCAGCCTCCAGGTCAGCACAGCAGGTTGAGCCTAGAGAGGCAATCACAGCCCCAGGATGAACTTTTTTTTTTTTTGGTCCCTGAAAGGGTCCTTTCCAGGAGGCTCCCCAAGGGCTGCTGATGTGCTCTCCCAAGGCTTTCCTGATTGCCTCTCCATCCATCCCCAGGGGGATCTGATGCTGCTGTCCTCTCCCATAGGCCTTTTCTAGGCTTTTTACCCACTTCCAGCCTGTCTCTTAGGGGCCTGATTGGCCCTCTCCACTTCTCCCAAGGCAGCCTCTCTTCACTTGCCTCAGCCAGCTAATCTCTGTCCTGCCAGTTTTGGGGTTTTCCTTACTCCATGCATTTACCTTTCCACACTTGCACATACACACAGCACCTCATGAAAACTCCTAAGAACCTCTCCGTCAACACTGCTTAATACTCCTTACCTAATTTCCCAGTGACCTCTGACTCACAGTTACACAAAGGAAATGGACATACACCTGGAGACCAGCTGACTTGGGCCAAGGTTGGTCATGGCTCTAGGTTTGTTTTATCTTATTGGCTAGAAGACAGTAGAGGCCCAGGCACTATGTGCTTTATGGATCATCTTTCTGATTTACTTGAACCTGGGATCCATGGTCACTTCTAGGAGATCAAGTCTATTTTACTCTAAGCAGTTTCTTTGAGTAAGGTTGGACATTTATTTCCCTTGACATAAGGTAAACAAGTGTGCCTATGAGTGTGGCAACAATGAGGAGACATTGAATCCTCAGGTCATATTTGCATGCTTGTTGAGGCTTTTAAATGATCTCAGCATCACAGTTCTTGGTAATAACTGTAAAAACATAATCACAAGTGGCACTTGGCATGAAAGGTATGCTTGGTTCTTTTTTTTTTTTTTTTTGAGACGGAGTTTTGTTATGTCGCCCAGACTGGAAATCAGTGGCACAATCTTGGCTCACTGCAACCTCCACCTTCCAGGTTCAAGTGATTCTCCTGCCTCAGCCTCCCGAGTAGCTGGGATTACAGGTGCCTATCACTGCGCCTGGCTAATTTTTGTATTTTTAGTAGAGACGGCGTTTCACCATGTTGGCCAGGCTGGTCTCAAACTGCTGACCTCAGGTGATCTGCCCACCTCGGCATCCCAAAGTGCTGGGATTACAGGTATAAGCCACCGCACCCAGCCACTCAGTTCTTATGTAATGAGGACATCCATGGATTTTTAAATGGAGGTCTTTATGTTTCCAGTTCTGTGTCTTCCCACCTTCAGAAAGCACTACTTTGCTGAATTTGTCTAAAGGGCAGTAGCTTCTAGAATAATCCCAGGAGCGACTCTTCTCAAAGTGCCTATCTATCAGCCTTTTGCATGCGTTTTGGGGGAGCTGGATAGGACGGGAAAAGAAATGAGGAATGTTCTTCGGATATGACATTGTACAGATGTATTCTTCTGAAGAAATTTGTCTTGAGAATAGTACTCCAGACATGGAAGAGGCTCTGGGTATTTAGGCTATGGCAGAAGGTAACTTGTAACATCTTTTCAGAATTTTTTGCAACCTCTGATTCTTTATTTGACGTTTTTCTTAATAAGAGGCACAGCTAGTACAGCCGCATCCTGTAATCCATGGATTTGGATGTTCTGGGCGTAATCATCCCTCAAAATGCAATACAGGTGTGGTTAGTCTAAGCCATCTTACTGCAAAAATTTTTTCTATTCCTCATCCCCTCCTTAGACTCCCTGTTTTTGTAATATGTTGTCACCTGAACCACATTTGTCATAAAATTTATCATTTTCTTTGTATTTCTATTGAGATCTACGTAGTCATCAGCATGGGACATCTTTCCAGCTTAAAGCAAAAATACTTGGTACTTAGGTATCTCCTGTAGCCTTGGTGGAGGCATGTGTGGTTAGGCCTTTCTGAATATTGAAAAGAGCTCCCTTATCCCCCCGTTGGATCCGTGGAACTCCTGTTCACAGCCACTGAATTCAGCACTGCCTTGTTTGTGCCTCAATACCACAATGATGGAGAGAAGCTCTCCTTTAGGATTCTTATCTGACTAATTAGACAGCAGGACCCCTTCTACCTTCTAATATATTAGATTTAATAAAATAGGCATATACTTTCTACTCCAGAGAACCAAATGCCTTTCATCTTGGGAAATTAAAATACAGGGTGTTTGGTTTGTGTGTGGTTTTGCTTGTTTGTTTTGAGACCAAGTCTAGCTTTGTCTCCCAGGCTGGAGTGTGGTAGAATGATTATAGCTCATTCTACTTGAATTCCTGGGCTCAAGCAGTCTTCCCACCTCAGCCTCCTTAGCAGCTGGGACTGCAGATGGGCAACACCACATCTGGTTTATTATTTTTTTTAATAGAGACAAGGTCTTGCTTTGTTGCCTAGGCTGGTCTTGAACCCCTGACCTCAAATGATCTTCCCACCTTTGTCTCCCAAAATGCTGAGAGTGCAGGTGTGAGCCACCATGCCCAGCAGAGTGAGTTGTTTTTTAAGATCACACTGTAAGTTTATGTAAGAATCACTTGAATAACTTTTTGTTCCTATTGGGTTAAGCTGGTAGGCTAGATGCTTAGAAGTTGTAGACTTTACCCTCAAGAAGTTTCTGTGCAAGAGACAAATAAGCTATAAGTAAAATTAACCATATTCAGCAGTAAAGAATGATTGTAAACCAACAGTTTACGATGCAACATTTAAGAGAATGGAAAAGAAGGTATTTCTTTTAAAAAAATAATTTATTGAGATGAAATTCACATAATATAAAATTAACAATTTTAAAGTGAACAGTTCAGTAGGATTTAGTATATCCACAGTGTTTTACAACCACAGCTTCTATCTTGTTCCCAAATATTTTCATCACTCCAGAGTAAAACCGCTCACCCATTAAGTAGTTCTGTTCCTATCCCTTCCTCCCCATTGTCCTTAGTCGCCAGTAATCGCTGATCTGTGTTCTGTCTCTTCAGATTTATCTATTCTGGAATCACGCGCTATGTGACCTTTTTTGTGTGGCTTCTTTCACTTAGCATAATGTTTTGGAGGTTCAGCCATGTATGTGTGTATAATTACTCCATTCCTTTTTATAGCTGAATAATACTCCAGTATTTGTATATAACATAATTTGTTTATCCATACATTCACTGATGGATGTTTGGGCTGTTTATACCTTTTGGCTATTGTGAACAGTACTGCCGTGAATGTGTGTCACATACACTTGTTTATGTACCTCATTTTGATTATTTTGCATATGTACCTAGGAGTGGCATTGCAGGGCGATATGATAATTCTACATTTAACTTTTTGAAGATTGCCAAACTATTTTCTAGAGTGACTGAACCATTTCAAATTCCCACCAGCAATATATGAGGGTTCCAGTGACTCCATATCACTTCCACACTTGATATTTAACCTTTTCTTAAAATAGCCACTCTTATGGGTATGAAGTGGTACCTCATTTTAATTTTGATTTGCATTTTCTTGACCAATGATGTTAAGCATCTTTTCATGGTTTTTGGCCATTTTTGTATATTTTTTAGAGAAATGTCCACTCAGGTTTTTTGCTCATTTTTGAATTTGGTTGTCTTTTTGTCATTGAATTGTAAGCATTCTTTATGTATTCTGGATACTAGACACATATGATTTGCAAATATTTTCACTGTCTAGGTTGTCTTTTCACTTTCTTGATAATTAATGCCTTTTGATGCACAAGGTTTTTAATTTGATGAAGTCTTAGTCTGTTTATTCTGCTGTAACAAAATACTTGACACTAGATAATTTATAAACAAAGGAAATTTATTTCTTATAGTTATGGAGGCTGGGAAGTCCAAAACCAAGATGCCAGTAGATTTGCTGTTGGGTGTGGGGTGCTCACTCTGTTTCAAGATTGCACCTTGTTGCTGTGTCCAAGTGGTGGAAAAGCAAAAATGCCAAACTCTGTGTGATGCCTCTTCTATAAAGGCCTTCGTCCCATTCAAGAGGGAGGAGCGGTCATGACCCAGCTGCCTCCTAAAGGCCTCGCCTTTAAAACTATTTATAACTGATGTAAATGACGAGTTGATGGGTGCTGACGAGTTGATGGGTGCAGCACACCAACATGGCATATGTATACATATGTAACAAACCTGCACGTTGTGCACATGTACCCTAGAACTTAAAGTATAATAAAAAAACAAACAAAACTATTGCATTGGAGATTAAATTTCAACATGAATTTTGAGAAACATATTGAGAACATAGCAAAGTCCAGTTTATCTGTTTTTTCTTTTGTTGTTAATGCATTTGATGTCACATCTAGGAATTTATTGCCAAATCCAAGACCATGAAGATTTACCACTTTACTTTCTTCTAAGAGTTTTATGTTTTAGTTTTTATATTTAGGCTGTTGATCCATGTTGAATTAATTTTTGTACATGGTATGAGGTAGGGGTCCAATTTCATTCTTTTGTATGTGGATATTCAGTTGTCTCAGCATCATCTGTTGGAGAGATTATTCTTTTCCTGTTAAATAGCTTAGGCGTCTTGTTGAAAATAAGTTTGCCATAGACATATTCGTTTATTTCTCAACTCTCAATTCCATTTCATTGGTCTGTGTGTCTATCCTTATGTTAGAATGACACTGTTTTGATTACTATAGGTTTTTAATTAAGTTTTGAAATCAGGAAGTATAAGTCTTCCAACTTTTTTCTCCTTTTTCAAGATTATTTTGGCGATTGAGGGTCCATTGCAATTCCATATGAATCTGTGGATCAGCTTTTCCATTTCTACGAAAAAGTCACTAGAATTTTGATAGAAATTGCATTGGATCTGTACATTACCTTGGGTAGTATTGACATCTTAACAATACTAAGTCTCCCAACCCGTGAACACAGGGTGTCCATCTATTTATTCAGGTCTTCTAAAATTTCTTTTAGTAATGTTTATTTTACAATTTTCAGCATACAAGTCTTTCACCTTTCTGGTGAAATTGTTTCCTATATATTTCGTTCTTTTTGGATACTAGTGTAATTGAATTATTTTCTTAATTTCCTTTTTAGATTGTTCATTGCTGATGTGTAGAAATACAGCTGGTTGAGGATTTTTGCATTGATGTTCATCAGGGATATTGGCCTGAAATTTTCTTTTTTTATTGTGTCTCTACCAGATTTTGGTATCAGGATGATGCTGGCCTTATAACATGAGCTAGGGAGGAGTCCCTTTTTTTCTATTGTTTGTAATAGTTTCAGAAAGAATGGTACCAGCTCCTCTTTGTACCTCTGGTAGAATTCAGCTGTGAATCCATCTGGTCCTAGGTTTTTTTTTTGGTTGATAGGCTATTAATTGCTGCCTCAATTTCAGGACTTCTTATTGGTCTATTCAGGGATTTGACTTCTTCCTGGTTTAGTCTTGGGAGTGTGTATGTGTCCAGAATTTATCCATTTCCTCTAGATTTTCTAGTTTATTTATGTAAGGGTATTTATAGTATTCTCTGATGGTAGTTTTTATTACTGTGGGATCAGTGGTGTTATCCCTTTATCATTTTTTATTGTGTCTATTTGATTCTTCTCTTGCTAGTGGTCTATCCATAATCTTTTCAAAAATCCAGCTCCTGGATTCATTGGTTTTTTGTTTTTTTTGCTTTTTTTGTTTTTTTTTGAAGGGTTTTTCTTGTCTCTATCTCCTTCAGTTCTGCTCTGATCTATACTGGCAAACCAAATCCAGCAGCACATCAAAAAGCTTATCCACCACGATCAAGTGGGCTTCATCCCTGAGATGCAAGGCTGGTTCAACATATGCAAATCAATAAGCATAATCGATCATGTAAACAGAACCAATGACAAAAACCACATGATTATCTTGATAGATGCAGAAAAGGCCTTTGATAAAATTTGACACCCCTTCATGCTGAAAACTCTCA
Organism: Macaca fascicularis; assembly: GCF_037993035.2. NCBI lineage: Eukaryota > Metazoa > Chordata > Mammalia > Primates > Cercopithecidae > Macaca > Macaca fascicularis. The sequence goes on from NC_088377.1 coordinate 57,029,880, forward strand.
ATAAACTAGGTATTGATTTAATGTATCTCGAAATAATAAGAGCTATTTATGACAAACCCACAGCCACTATCTTACTGAATGGGCAAAAGCTGGAAGCATTCCCTTTGAAAACTGGCACAAGACAAGGATGCCCTCTCTCACCACTCCTATTCAACGTAGTATTGGAAGTTCTGGCTAGAACAGTCAAGAGAAAGAAATAAAGGGTATTCAAATAGGAAGAGAGGAAGTCAAATTGTCTCTGTTTGCAGATGACATGATTATATATTTAGAAAACCCCATTGTCTCAGCCCAAAATCTCCTTAAGCTGATAAGCAACTTCAGCAAAATCCCAGGATACAAAATCAATGTGCAAAAATCAGAAGCATTCCTATACACCAATAAAAGACAGAGAGCCAAATCATGAGTAAACTCCCATTCACGAGTGCTACAAAGATAATAAAATACCTGGGAATACAATTTACAAGGGATCTGAAGGACCTCTTCAAGGAGAACTACAAACCACTGCTCAAGGAAATAAGAGAGGATACAAACAAATGGAAAACCATTCCATGCTCATGGATAGGAAGAATCAATATCATGAAAATGGCTATACTGCCCAAAGTAATTTATAGATTCAATGCTATCCCCATCAAGCTACCATTGACTTTCTTCACAGAACTTGAAAAAACTACTTTAAATTTCATATGGAACCAAAAAAGAGCCTGTATAGCCAAGACAATCATAAGCCAAAAGAACAAAGCTGGAGGCATCATATTACCTGACTTCAAACTATACTGCAAGGCTACAGTAACCACAACAGCATGGTACTGGTCCCAAAACAGGTATAAAGACCAATGGAACAGAACGGAGACCACAGAAATAACGCCACACATCTACAACCATCTGATCTTTGACAAACCTGACAAAAACAAGCAAAGGGGGAAAAGATTCCCTGTTTAATAAATGGTGTTGGGAAGACTGGCTAGCCATATGCTTACACCTTATACAAAAATTAACTCAAGATGGATTAAAGACTTAAACATAAGACCTAAAACCATAAAAAGCCTGGAAGAAAACCTAGGCAATACCATTCAGGACATAGGCATAGGCAAAGACTTCATGACTAAAACACCAAAAGCAATGGCAACAAAAGCCAAAATTGACAAATGGGATCTAATTAAACTAAAGAGCTTCTGCATAGCAAAAGAAACTATCATTAGAGTGAACAGGCAACCTACAGAAAGGGAAAACATTTTTGCAATTTATCTCTCTGACAGCTAATATCTAGAATCTACAAAGAACTTAAACAAATTTACAAGAAAGAAACAACCCCATCAAAAAGTGGGCGAAGGATATGAATAGACACTTCTCAAAAGAAGACATTTATGCAGCCAACAAACATATGAAAAAAAACTCATCATCACTGGTCATTAGATAAATGCGAATCAAAACCACAATGAGATACCATTTCATGCCATTTAGAATGGCATTCATTAAAAAGTCAGGAAACAACAGATGCTGGAGAGGATGTGTTGAAATAGGAACACTTTTACACTGTTGGTGGGAGTGTAACTTAGTTCAACCATTTTGGAAGACGTGTGGCGATTCCTCAAGGATCTAGAACCAGAAATAGCATTTGACCCAGCAATCTTATTACTGGGTATACACCTAAAGGATTATAAATCATTCTACTATAAAGACACATGAACACATATGTTTATTGTAGCGCTGTTCACAATAGCAAAGACCTGGAACCAACCCAAATGCCCATTAATGATAGACTGGATAAAGAAAATGTGGCACATACACACCACGGAAGCAGCCATAAAAAGGGATGAGTTCATTATCCTTTGCAGAGACATGGATGAAGCTGGAAACCATCATTCTCAGCAAACTAACACAAGAACAGAAAACCAAACACCGCATGTTCTCACTCATCAGTAGGAGTTGAACAATGAAAACACATGGACACAGGGAGGGGAACATCACACACCGGGGCCTGTCGGGGGGTGTGGGGATAGGGGAGGGATAGCATTAGCAGAAATACCTAATGTAGATGATGGATTGATGAGTGCAGCAAACTACCATGGCATGTGTATACCTATATAACAAACCTGCAGGTTCTGCATATGTATCCCAGCACTTAAAGTATAATAATAATAATAAAAAGAAATACAGCTGATTTTTGTGTGTTGATCTTGCAGTTTTGCTGAATTAATTTTATTAGCTTTGGATTTTCTGTACATAGAATAATGTCTGCAAATAGAGAGGCCATTTCTTTCTTTTTCTTGTCCAGTTGCCCTGGGTAGAACTTCCAGTGCACTGTTGAATAGCTATAGATAAAAGCAGGCGTCTTCTTCTTGGTCATGATCTTAGGAAGAAAAGCTTTGTCTTTTTCCATTGAATACAATGTTAGCTGCAGGTTTTTCATAAATGTTCTTTATCATGTTGAGGCAATTCCCTTCTATTTCTAGTTTTGTGAGTATTTTCAGCATGAATGGGTGCTGAATTTTGTCAAAGGCTTTTCTTGCATCATTTGAGATGGTCCTGTGTTAAGTAGAATCTTAAAGAGTAGGATTGATAACAGATACAGAGAAATGCGATTCTGGAGAAGTAAGTAACTTACAGTGGTAGGTGCATGACTAGTATCTGCAGAGATTAGTGCACAGTCTAAGTCACTGTGTAGAGTATTGGGAGCAGAGGACTGAATGCAGTACAGGCAAGGACAGATTCTAAGTAGATCAGGGAGGACTTGACTGAGAGATTGCCTTCATCTTGTCTCCATTCTGGAGATCCTTATGGTTTCTGAGCCCAGTCAAACTAGGAATTGTACTCCTTGCTTATTGTTCTCTCCTTCTGTGTCTTCACTTCTCTTCTATTGACTTTCATGTCCCTCTAACAATCTTTCCTTTTTAATTTTTGTAGGAAAATGTCATGTAAAACAAAGAAAAAATGGAGTTTTTTGGTACTGTGTGATAAATCTTACGATGTTTTTTAAAATTTAGGAGTACACATAAAATTGAGAGGTGAACCAACTTTTTTGTTGGTTTATTTCTAGTTATGTATGGAGACAGACCTGGTAACCAGCCAACAGCTAGTGTCAGGGCTGTAAATTAGACTGGAGGAAAGAATGAACCACACATTTCTAGCTCCTGGGCCAAGGTTCCTGAGATTTTTGCCAGCCCTCTTCTAGACGGCAGCTTGGTACCTCAGCTGTCCTTCTCATCAGGGAGACAGATGGAACCTCTGAGGTTTCCTGTTGAGGCGTCTCAGAATTCAAAGTTGTTATGATGTGTGGGCTTTGAAAATGCCACACTTCAGGGAAGCTGAGTTTTTGTTTCTCAGGCTTTCTTATATTGAGCATGTGTTCCTTTCTGTCTTTGTGGCATTAAGTTTTGTTATGTGTGTCCCCAAGCCTTTTCCTGAAATCTCAACAGAGGATGGATCTTAGCTCTGTTGGAAGTTACACTCCATTAAGTGTGCTCAAAGATCTGCTTTACTGCACACTCTCTCCTGCCTAATTCTTAGGCCAGCCCCTTTTCTCTCCCTACTCTTGTCTAGTTAGTCCTCTCCTTTAAAAGGCAGCCTTTTCATGGGATTCTGCTCCCCGAAGTAGTGGGCCCTGACTTAAGGGCCAGCCCATCTTTGTCCATGGTCAGGCTTATCAGGGATGTGACTATTTAGCTCTTTAACCAGGAGCCTCTGTCCTTTCTAGAGACCTTCCAGCATACTATTAACCTAAGTGCATAGGCAGAGGAGACCAGGAGCACTTTGTACAAATGTTAATGGCTTTTTCATTAGGGTACTTCATCACAGAATTCCAGCTGTTGGTGTCAGGAGGTGACAGTGAGGCATCTCTTGGATAAGAAGGACGTGGAGATCTATGGAGATCAGAACTGAAAAGATGAATATGATTAGTCATCAGAAAGATGTTTGACTTCTAAGTTTTTTCCAACAGCAGGTATGGCTGCACGGAAAGTGCACACATCCATTGTTGCAAGGCCATTATTATCACCATCATCAAGCGATATTAATGAAGAAGCCAACTGTGCATGACATAGTGCAGGTCTCTGTATGTAGTTATGCAAAACGCTTCCACAGTTAAATTGAGTATGGATATGTAAAGTGATTAACCAAGATTTGACAGCTCACACAATTCGTTAATTGCAGCAAGCATCTCAAGTAAATACATAACTTTTAAGAAAATCCAGAACTAAAAAGTCTTAATTTTTGAAACAAATCATGATGTTTCACGTTACAAACAGATCTTTCTTTCTAAAGAGATGATTCACAATCTTTTATGCTGGAACATTAAACATAGATTTTACTTTACTTCTTTTTAAAATAATTGTTTTGTTAACAGTTAGGAAAGCCATACGTGCTATTTGTTAAAAAAAAAAAAAATAAAATGGAATAATAAAGAAAATATATCCAAACTATAAAAAGCAAGTCACCAACTTGTCCCAACCGCACCCCCTCCACCCCAACCCCATGTTTCTATTCCCACAGGACAACCATTGCTAGCATTTCTCTCTGTAGCCTTTTCATGTCTTTTGAGAGTACATATGTAGGTGTGTGTTAAATGATGATTTCAGAATTTATATTGATAAATGCCTGTGTTTTCTATTATTTCAATTTGCCCACATGTAGGGTGATTGTTGTTTAGTATGTTCCCTTAGCTTCTGGAATACAAAAGCTGATGCCTCTATACCTTGACTTTGCTGACGGCAGTGGTAGTGAGTTCAGTGCTTACTACTTTTAGCTTTATGTTTTGCACTATTTTTGAATTATATCAATTAGCTATGATAGATACACATTCAGAATCCTTTAATTTTGGGTAAAAATAATTCTTCACTCTGTGCCTACTTAACTAAGAATATTTTTAACAGAGGCAGAGCTGTGAAACCACCGAGCACCAACACTGCCTCTCTGGCTTTTGCAGGGATGCTTGGGTTTCAGGCTGTAACTCTTAGTTGCATTAGCCTCTGATAACTTTTTTGTTAATTGATAGGTATGTGTATGACTCATCAAGATGCTGGTTGCTCAGTAAGATAAAATTATATTCCCTAACACTACTTCTCCTTTAGAAGCTTACTTACCTGCCTTGGTGTCTTCTGTCTCAGTCTTACTTTGTTTTTGTAGTTTGTGGTTTGTTCTTCAGCTTACTAAACATCTTTCATTGACTGTGGTATTGGCTACTGATTTAAAAATCCTTGAAGACTTAAAACTCAGCAGACACGTACAGGGTGGACCCCTGCTTTTTCTCAAGTCTCCCTTCATCTCCAGGAACTGAATTTTTCATGCAGTAATTAAAATTTGTAGGTCAAGTCTCCCATGGCACCGTTTGCTGCTAATATGGGAAAGCAGTGATCAGATTCGCTTATGCTGCTCTTCACTGAGCTGAGACTTAAAGGATGAAGGGTGACATTTTCCCCCATTTTGTAAATTAATGCCATTGATCTGCCTAACAAGAACAAAGTTAGGCTTCAAAATACCAAATGATAAAGAGATTAAGACTTTAAATGGCTTTCCAAAAGGCAACCTCTATTGTAAGGCTCTGAGCTGACTATTGAACTTTCAATTAGAATTTCTAATAGGCTATTGACTTAAATGGATAAAATGTTGCAAGTGATAGCTTTCAAGATGACAAAGATTGCTTCTTACGTTCTGGAATATTACTTTATGTAGCGTGTACTGTTCTGGAGGGTGAATAATAATAAACTGCCCTCCCCCTGTAGAGTGTCTTCTGCATCTGTGCTATAGTTTTCTCAAAGGTGAATAAATGCCTTTTTTAAAGGCATTTTTGAAATGCTTGCTTTTTCGTGTGTTTGCTGAACACAGGCTTAATGAAATCTTTCATGGCAGGGACGTCCCATTAGCCTTTAGCAGTGTGGCACTATTCTTCTTTTATGAAAAATAGCCCATGTGGTATGTGTTTCTCTGTATACACACATGTGTGTTCATGCATGTTAGCATGCATGTTCACAATTGGGACACCAGCAGATCTGTTGTCTATCATTGCCATGAGGATCAGTCCCTGAGCCCTTGCTCTCTGCCTCAGTTTACTGTTGTTGGAAGTTATGATTCTTTTCCACAATGGGCTTGCAGTGTAGTGTGACTCAATTTAAGCCTTGTTGTGAAACACTAGCTCTAATACATTTTTAAATACTAATTTTACAAAGACCAGCTACCTTTTCTAGGATAAAGGGTTAATATTATGCTTATGTTACAGTGCATTAAAAACTCTAATTAAAACAGCATTACATTCCCATCTGCCAATCTCCAGTAATCTTCTTTAATTGCAGTAATTAAACTATATTTACATGTTCAGAATACTTGTAATTTAGCAAATTGCACTCTCTGCTCTACATTTAATCAAACAACCAGTTCCAGTATATTTAGTGTGGAAAGAAGTAATTTCAATGTTTTGATTACTATAGCAGATTTGACAGAGTAAGTGCCCCTCTAGTAGAGGGCTTGAAAGGGAAGGCAAACATGAAATATAGTCATGGTTTTGATTGTCATGTGAATGCCTAATTACATGTTGGAGGATTAACTATTAAAGGGTATCATGGTTGCAGTTGATGTTTAGAAACAGCCGGTATTACAGATAGCATAGACTGTCTTTTAGGAGAGTTTCACAAAAGAAACAAAGTTTTCTCTTTAAAGGTTGTGAGATCATAGGAAAATTTAGTGAAAAGATTGCCTACATTGTATAATTGTTATTTTGTCTTCTACCTGTGATCCCAAAGCCTGCTACACAAGATAGTTATTTTAGTCTTCCCAATCAAAGCCCAGAAGAAATTCAGTGATCAACAACAGAGAGAAATTGTACTGATGATATCAATTCAGGGATGAGTGTTCCCTCATTTCGGTATCTTTTGTTGTGTCTGGTTTACTCTGGAGAGGACATGTGATTTCCTAGAAAGGACCCATCATTAGAAGTCAGGCTTTTTTTTATTTTACCTTTTGTTGTTGTTGTTGTTGTTGTTTTAAACCGTGACTTTCTACTAGGCTGTTCCACCTAACCCATCTCCGGCCTCATCTCTTTTTTCTTTTTTTTTTCTTTTTTTTTTTTTTTTTTTTTTTTGAGATGGAGTCTCGCTCTGTCGGCTCACTGCAGGCTCTACCTCCCGGGTTCACGCCATTCTCCCACCTCAGCCTCCCAAGTAGCTGGGACTACAGGCACCCGCCACCACGCCTGGCTAATTTTTTTTGTATTTTTAGTAGAGACAGGGTTTCACCGTGTTAGCCAGGATGGTCTCAATCTCCTGACCTCGTGATCCGCCCGTCTCAGCCTCCCAAAGTGCTGGGATTACAGGGGTGAGCCACCATGCCCAGCCTGGCCTCATCTCTTTTTTCTTGGTTTTCTCATTTTAAAAACAAGTAACAATGTTGTGAATATTGATTAGATTCAAAGGAACAATGTCTTAATCATCTCAAAGCTATTTTTAAAATACTTATTGTTATTATCTCTTTGCACCAGTATGAAAGTTTCTGTTTCTTTATCTATATAAATTTGACTGGGATATTGGGTATTGCCATCAAATCTCTGTTATCCAAAACAACGTGCTAATTTATTCAACACAGAAATTTAAATAATATTCTCTTTTTCAGTAGCTTCTTTTTAATTATTTGATGTTAACAGTATTTCTGAGAATTTTTCTTTCTCTCCACTTCTGGGTCATCTATTGCATTAATAAGGATTATGCATTAATGGAAACAAAAAGATAGTCTGGCATACCTATTTAAACCAATGTTAAACCTCGCTTCTTGACCATGTGAAAGAGCGAAGCTACTGAATTGTTAAAATGATACGCAGGAGTGAGGATCCAAGATTTTCTTCATGGTTCAGTTAGTAACTTCCTGTGATATTGAGAGCAACATGTTTGACTGATTGCAGTCTCAGATTGTTTAAGGTGGGGTAGAGAATAGGACCTGGATTTTTTTAGTTCATGAAGAGTCTTAACGTAAAGTAAATATTAGACTTTAGACTGTCATGGGAATAACCATTATTCAGTTCAAATCTACACTCATTTATGTGTTAGATTAGTGAGAATTTAACTTCTGAAAAAAGTTCAAGCAAAATACCGCTGATGTACTGCACTTAAGGAGATTTGAGAGTGCCAGAGATACTTTGAAAGGAAAAGAGATGTAATTTGAAGTGGAGGACAGGGCTAGCCAGCGTTAAAATTCCAGCTCTTTTACCTAGCTGTTTAATCCCAAGCAAATTACCTGATCCTCTGAGGTCTTGTCTGTAAAAATGGTGATAATAATATATACATAGTACTACACTATGAGTTTTTCTCTCCCGTGACTTGTAATCTGTGTCCATGTATAGAGAGAAACACACACGCACACACACACCATAATAACTTAAGAGCCTTTGGAATAATAAATGATTTGAACATAAATACCAGTACAAATTTTTTAAATAATGCAGCATAAATGTCAAGAGATATATGCATAAGGGATGAGGTATGCCTAGAAGCTGTAATATCTAGAATTTTTGCAAACCTTATTTATAACCATTTGTTTCTGAACCCTAACAATTCTTTTCTGAAACTGTTAACTGAAAGATCTGAAGCTCACTACTTATTTCACACTTTTTGCGTAGAGGTGCTAATGAGCAGTAGAATAACCCCAAAAGTCGTCCTTAATCCAAACGCCAACAAGTCAAGTTATAGGTAATGAAGAATACACTGGATGGAACATACCTACATGGCAGCTAGCATCTGTGCTTGCCAGAGGTTGCTGGGGAAGGTTGGTTCAGTTATCATTTTTGATCCTCTTTGGAAACTCAGGAGTTAAGGTCAGCATCCTCAGTACAAAGTACTTGAACATGTATGAATCTTTGCCTTCTTGAAAACTTTTTATTTTGGGAATAAGGAACCTGATACAAAGAGAATCTCTAGTATTTCATTCCAACGAGAGAAGTTTTGACATTTACAATTCTGCTAATTTCACACATCATTTCGCAGCATGCAGGATTTTGGCGCCTGCCAAGAGGACTGCAAATTCTTTTTGGAAAAAGTACTTTTTTGGGTGTTGGAAGAGTTTTGAGTTACAGACACATTTCTTTAATAGTGTTCTTGAAATGTCCATGTGGTCTTAATATGTAAATCATATGAAACTCAAAACCCTGTCCTGAACTTACTCTTCCAAGAAAGCTTTATAACAGCCCTCATTCTAATGGTAAGGTTGATTTCCTCTTTTCCAATGTTTATGTATACTGTATAATGTTTACTGTATAATGAGTTTATTGTATAATAAGGGACTCTGATTTATTAGGTCTTCATTATTCTCATTCTGTCAGCTTCCCAATAAATGCTACAACCCTTGGCAGAGACAGGAGTCTCAATCAGGTGATATCATTGCTTTTTAATGAACTCTTCTTACCGGAGTAACAGCATTACATGTGAAATACCTTATCCTGCATTATTAACGGGCCGCAGCATAAAAGGCACAAAGGCACTGAGAAGGTTGCACTGAAAAATGGGGCAGAATTCATTACCAATTCGATGTACTGTTAGCTAACAGTCTTTGATCTGTCATATTTACCCTTCTGAAACAGTGAAAAATCATGGGCGGAGCCGCTGTGAACAATAGCATGTGTAGGCATTTTGTAAATGTTGCCTTAGTTATTTAATGCCCAGGCTGACTGCTGGAATTTAACATGTTGACAACTTTCTCAGATGGGGCATGAAAAAAACTGTGATATTTTACTACCTGAGAAGTTAAGCACTGAGATAGTTAGGACCCAGCTCTCATTAGCTGAATGGTAGATTTTTCTAATTAGTTCTTTCTAGTGCAATTAGCACAAAAAGAGTCTAATCACCTCATGTGAAACCAATCTAATGCTTGGAAAAGAATGCCCTTGGCTTCTCTTTCAGATTGGATCTTAGGATTTTCAGTCTGCCTCCTTAAAGAATGGAATCTGTTAGTGACTGATGATTTGAACCGTGAGGACAGATCTGTAGAAAAGGCAAGAAATGGACAACTTATTGACTTGCAGTGCAAGTTTGGCTGGAGAAAGTGCTTAGAAATATTCATTAATTGGCAGTTATCACTTCAACTATAGTGTCTGGTTTTCTTGATTTCTTTCATTTTGAAATGGGAGACTTGGGCCAGGGACAGCTATCGTTCAGCATGGCTGCCTCTCCGGAGGGCATGAAACATACTGCACATTAGAATCAAATGCATTCGAGGCCTGGGGCCACTGGGCTTGCTTTCTCAGCCTCTGCAGTGCCCAGATTCCCTATCAGTTTTTGCTAATCTGTGTGTTCAGGGCTTTGCCTCTCCTGTCTCTCTCCCTGCCTTGGAGTCATCCATAGGCACCACATTCATTTTTGAACTGTTCTCTAATTTCTAGTGCCCATCCATCACTTCACATTTCTTAAGTGAGCCAACTCTGGGCATCTCAGTTGATAATGTTCATTTTTAACTGGAAAGGAAGCTATAATGACAGCATCTGGCACATAAAATGTTTCTTCTTTTTGGGAAATCACTTGCTTGCCAGAAGATCAATGAGAAAATGCTGAGTATGTGTGTATTTATTATCAACTACATGGAAAATGGGCATCCTTGCTCACCAGGCTACAGAGGGTGAGAATATTGAATTTCCGTTGTTCATCCCATCACTGCCCAGTAGAACTTCCTGCGATGATGGAAGTGTTCTATACCTACACTGTCCAATACAGGAGGCACTAGTGACATGTGGCTGTCGAGCACTTGAAATGCAGCTAGTGAGACTAAGGAGCTACATTTTAAAATTTCATTTAATTTTCATGAGTTTAAATTTAAATATACCCATGTGGCTAGTGGCTACCATACTGAACAGGGCAGATGTAGATCTCTTCCATCTCCTAACCACTGTACCCCACCTTACACACAGCTGCATCCTTAACAACAGAGAATACACTGCCCTCCGCAGCCTCTTGCTATCCATTCTCTTCAGCTTTGCCTTAAAAGCAATCAGACATTTTCCAGTGCTATTTGGAGTTCGACACAAGGCATTCCCTTGGCTTGTGCTATCTGTAGATCATTCTGTATTTCACCATGCCAGTGTTTTGTTCTAAAGTTGGAAAAGACCTTGTAGTTTTTTAAATAGCCAAAATACAGGTTTGTTTCTAAGAAAAGAGGTGGCCAGAATCAGTCAATTTAAGCTCATTTGTGGAACCTTCCAAATCTCAAACCTGGGGGAGTATTGAACACCTCTCCAAAAAGTCAGATTAAGTATTTGCAAATGGCTTCTACAAACTCCCTCTCTATGATATTTTAATTATAGTTAATTAAATATTCACTTTAATCATCTTAATGATATTTTACAAATATTTTAGCTTTGCTTATGATATTCACTTGCTCTGTCAGAATTCTCCAGTTCACACTGAAAGGGTAAAGTTAACAACCTGGACAGATAGGCCCATCATGCGTGTTATGACTGGTTTCCTTCTCCCATGGTTAGAAGGCTCATTTTATTGCTTTGAACTGTGGAATTAATCCTGCTTAAAGGAGAATAGTAATACTGTGGTTTTCTATTCAACAGAATGCATGTTCATTTATTCCATAGACAGCAATTGAAGGCCCATTGTGTGCTAGTAATTGTGGTAGTCCCTGAGAACGCATGTATGGAAAGACACTATCCATCCCACCGGATTGTAACCTCAAGCCACTGGAACATAAACAGTTAAAAGTACTATATGGTAAATCTTCTAGAAGATGTGTGATGGAATGCAAGGGAAGAAAAACTTAAGTGGTGGTTTCAAAACAGGAAGACTTTTAAGATGTAACATGTAAGGGAAATTTTATAGATATAAGGGAATACAAAGGAGACTCTTAAGGGAATTACAGGATTTTGCCAGGGATAAAGAGAAGGTAGGGCATTTGTGAAGGGGATTATGTTTTCCTGATTAACTGTATTCTTGAATGTCTTTGAAGAAAGGAGACTCTCCTTTCTTCATTATGTAAAGCAACAGTGTGTGTTAGAGGAACTGCTGTTAGGAAAGGAATGAGGATATTTGGTATGTAACTGTGAGTGCTGGGAAATGAAACGAAAGGCAGCCCTACCTCAGGTCCTGGAAGGGCACATAATGGTGTGAGTGTTGCAGCCTATTGAAGCTACATCCTCAATTCTGGAAACTAACAAGAACACCATTAGGGTGAGGCCAGGGATGCACCTAAGGCGCAACATGTAAAGGGGCACTCACTTTGAGGGTCATGCAGGTTCAGGGTCAGTACTGACACAACCCTGAGAATGAGTGTCTCCTAAAATTGTGTGCCCTAGACACCTCACTTACCTTACCCTCATCCCTGCCCTGAAACATCCCAGCCCTGGGTTTTTGGGCAGTGAATGGGCTTGAAAAGCAAGTAGATAAGAATCTGAACCATGGAAATATGGCAGACATGGAGAATAGAAATTGATGAGACCTATTTGCAAGGTAAAGTCAAGAGGACCCAGGGCAGAAAAAAATACGAGGCACGAGACAGGGGAGCCTCATTGTCCTGTCACTGAATTCTGCGTTCTTTTCTATTGCCTGATACTGACTTTTCTCCAATTTCTCTTATTCCTCATCTCCTACCGTGTCCTGAACGTCATGCCCAGTTCAAATTCAGCCCTTACCTTTTTGCTAAGTCCCATGCCCTCAACCTTGTTTTAAGAGAAAGCCATGAGAATTGGAGTTTTTAAAATGTCCAACTCGAGATAGATCTTCTTTACTGAGTGGTCTTAACACATTCAGAGAATTGCTTTCTTCTTGGCTCTCTAAATTCAGTGACCTTATTTTAAAAGATGATCAACATGGCTTAGAACCTTTTGAGGATTAGGAGACATTTCAGCAAGTTTATCAAGAATAAGCAAAGATGACATTTGGCTAGCAGTATGTCTCCCCCACCCCATCCTGCAAAACCATTCTTTTTGGAGTGAAGCTTTTCCATTTGACAGGTTTAGAATTACCAGTACTGCTTACAACTCCTTCCTTACTCCAAACTCTGGGACGTTTTCAGGAGGGACTCTTTTCTTCAAAGGCATCCAAGAATATAGTTAATTAGGAAAACATGCAAGAAAAGACATCTTGGCTCCTCTGGCCCCCTGTTGTACTCTTCCAGCATATGCTATTACTTGTCTCAGATAAGTAGACAGGTGGCTGTTTGCAAAGCAGGGTCTAATGTGCCTTTGACTCAGAGAAGTTTGGAAACAAAGCCCTCTGTACAATAAGCGTCTCACTGTATGCTGACGTCTTCTGATCTTGCCTATTCCTCATTACCTACAGTCTGAAAGAATTTTGTAGAGAGTGTGGTTTTCTGCAGAAGGCTATTGTAGCATAACATAGACTTAGCTGGCATTTATTGGACTTAGAATCACAAAATCTCAAGATTGGGTAACTATTGGATGGTTGTCTAATCCAGCTTCCCTCCAGAAAGTCTCCCATACAATTTTTCCCGCAAAATGACCCTCGAGCCATAACTTCCTATGACAGAGTGCTTACTGCCTTTTTGGTCAACGCTGGTGAAACCTCAGTGATACTTATAAGTTAACTTTCATTCCTTCAGCATTCTTCTCTTTAGTGTTAATGTCTTTGATGATGTGTCCCACTTTCCAGCTTTTATATGTGGCCTCTTAAAATCAGCTTACGCAAAGAAACTTCCTGCCTAGCTCCTGATTTATGTAGCTTCTCACCACCATGCCCTTTCTCCCTTCTTACAGGGGCAGTTTCACAATTTTGAAGCTCCTTGGTTCCCTGGAGCCATTGTCCTTTCCAAAACTTGTCACTGTGAAAAGTAGACTATGTTTTAGCCTTTGAACTACGAAATCTGCCTTTCAGTAAGCTTGGCTCCATATTTTGAGGTCTCTAGATCCCCCATTAGTATCTGTCATGAGACTTATATTACTTCCCAAGACTCTCATGACTTTCTTCAAGCATTCAGTTTTGTCTAAGAAGCCATTCTTTGATCCAGAATGGAGTAAACCTAATTATATCTCCTATTTTGGGGGACTTCAAATCTACTTCAAGCCTGATGATAACCTGTTGGTCAGATGCTCTGCCATTAACTGAATGACACCATCAGCAAGTGTCCAAATAGTTGAGGTCCCATTGTCCTGAATCTGTGGTTTTGTAATCTATGTCAGAAGTCTATTCTTTTTTTTCCACCTGACTGGCATCTGGTATATTCTCAAAAGGATATCACTTTTCTTCTTATCCAGGTACATGCCAGTGTGCGTCATCTCTCATGCTCATGGATCTCCCTGCAAATTGATCTGCTTTTCCAAAAGCTATTTACTAAGCATTAGTATGTGTCTGGTACTATGTCAAGTGGTATAGCTACGATGGTGAGCAATGGAAATCTACGTGTTTTTTGACATATGACACTGCTTTTCCACCATACCTTTCCAACCTTAAATCCTATCCCATGAGCCTGGGTGATACTCAGGAGATTATTTTTATCACCTCTCTAAAAATCTCTGCTTATTTTATAACTGGTGACACATAGACATCTAAAGAGATGAGGACCTCACACAGGGATTGGCCATGAGAGGAGCTTTCAGTGCTGTGATCTGAGGCCGGTCTGATTTCTGACACCCTCTTAAAGGCTTTCAAGTATAGGCCACTGGGTTCCACATCCCATACCGCTTACCTCCATTGTGGCTAGTTTCTCATTTGCGGAGGAGGTTAGACGTGTTACTCTCTTCCCCTCCACATTCAGTGTAAATTTCTCTTAATCAGGTCAGCTCGCCTCCCCAGGCAAGCAAACACATTTCTCGCTGTCTTCCTGAGCTACCCCAGGGAAAGTCTGTGTTATTTTAGTACCATAGACACAGTCTAGAAATCTGATTCCTATGGGTTGACACCATCCTGATGACAAACCCTTCACCTACCACATCATCTTATTTTCATAATCACCGAACTTTGTTAGGATGGAAAACTAGAGCACTCACCAGGCACCCAACTCTGCAACAGGCTCCATGGTCCCCAAATGAAGCTTCCTAGATCTCTTCTGTCCAAGCCGTTCCCCTCACGTGAAACAACATGAATAGGTAGAGATAAGTGGCTTTGTGACTCAGAACAGACAGTAGCCCAAGAAGACCACATGCCTCCCTCCTGGCCACATGAACTACATGAAGCAGTCTCCTTCTGTTCAGCCAAGAGTCCATGCCATCTCAGTGCTTGTTTTCCTTCCTGTCCTGGCTCTGTGCAGATAGAGCAGCCTGTGTCTTCTCCTTCCAGCCACACAGAGTGCCGGTAACCTCTCACAGGATGTTGCCGTGTGCCTCCATTTACACTGCCTCTTCTTCCTGGATGCTTTCCTCTGTCCCCTGCAATCACATGAAACTTACTTCTTGTGTTACTGCTTAATGACAGCTTAACTTCCGTCTCTCCACCCCCTCCTGCTCAATTCTAGGTTCGAGTAT
Organism: Macaca fascicularis; assembly: GCF_037993035.2. NCBI lineage: Eukaryota > Metazoa > Chordata > Mammalia > Primates > Cercopithecidae > Macaca > Macaca fascicularis. The sequence continues at coordinate 57,045,265 of NC_088377.1, forward strand.
GTGCCTTTACTAAGTCCTCCCATAATGCCTAAGCAGGTCTCTATCGCAGTCCACACATTGTTTCCTATGTGTGTCTGTTTCTTCCATTAGACTATAATTTCCTTGAGGACTGGTCTTGTGCCTCACTCATCTTTGTGAGTACAGTGCCATGCATATAGTAGATGCTACTTAATAAAGGTGGGCATGTATGGGTGAATATTCCCAGTGTTTCAGGATGTTTTTTCTTTCTCCTCTGGCTTTTCTGTTCTCTGCTCACCTGGAATGAGAGTGGATGAAATAATACAGACAGGAAACCAGGAAGCAGAAGAGAATCCCAGCCACCTACCTACACTTCCCCTTCTTAGATGCCCTGCAACAGAGATCTGTCCTCGGGACTCCACCTCATCTTTGCCAGCGGTGTGCAGCTGGCTTCCTAAAATCCACCCAGAATAGGGGTTAGCTTGTCAGAAAAATACAAATGGGATGTCTTCTGCAGGGCTTTGCACAGTCCCCTCAGCTCCCACACTTCTGTGTCAGGGAGGGGATGCAGGGACACATATCCTTCCACCCTCTGGGAGTCATGTACTCTATGGCTCCAGGAGATGACACCCTGGCCTAGAGGACTGTACCCTTAAACCACTCTCTGCTTTGCTGGCTTATGTCATCCTCCTGCTCCTTTGGGTAGAAGTTCTTATCAACAAATTGTCACCAGTAATAGGCTTGAGTAGGCACTAAATATGAAACATGAATAATGACATGAGCCAGCAGAGCAGAGAGTGGTTTAAGAGTGGTTTAAGGGTGAAAGGGAAGGGAAATGAAAACCTTGGAGGATTTCAGATTCACTCACTCTTCTTTACCTTATAGCCTGTGCTGCAAAGGCAGAGTAAAGAAACTTCTGTTCTGCCTCCTTGCATCCCCACCACAATAGGCTGTAAGCAGGAGCTACCCCATGTTTTAATATAAAGAAACTGAGGCCCCAAAAGTTAAAAATAACTTTATAGTACCAGCTAGCCATTGGCAAAATAAGATTATACATTCAGATTTGTCCAATTGCTTCCCCGTTTAAATGAGACCACAGATTAAAATTATTATTTTCAATTAAGAATTAATACATAAAAGAAATGTCTGAAAAGAGGATCTGATATGTGTCTAACTACCTTTAAATCTCCTTGAGATAAATTATCAGATGTTGTTTCTACTGAGCCACCCCCATCACCAGTTTCTCACAATTCAGTGCTCAGCAGGCAGCAACTGCTTAAGAATTCCAGCTAAGTGGTAGTGAACTACTGAGATTTCATCACAGAGCACGGTGAACCCTTTTCTAGGGTCTAAATATGTGCTCTATATTTGTCGTGAAGGGCCAAAGAAATGAAGAAAATAAAGAACAATGTTAGTCTTAAGAACTTTTTAAAATAACAACAATGACTGAGTTACTAAGGTCAAGAACTATTCTAATGCTTTTATACTCATCTCATCTAACTGCTCCAAACCCCATATGAAGTCGATACTACTACCATCATGACCCATTTTACAGATGAACAAACTGAGTCTTGAAGAGGCTAAGTAACTTGCCAAAGCACATCCCAGACTTACAGGCAGTCTGGCTCAGAGACCTCTGCTCACAGACACTTCTCTTCCTGGGTCTAATTCAAGAGGGGTGACGTGCGAGTTAGAGCAGCCTGTGGGCTTAGTGATTCTGCTGCTTGGTGCACAGCAAGACAGACCATAATCAGCACTTGGATAATAGAATTTTTATAAGTGATTAAAGTAAAAGCCAGGATTTAGAGATTGAGAGTTGATTGTTAAAGGATAAATGATATTTGGAACATCTTACTGGATTTGATTAAAGTGAAATTCAAAAACCATCACAAAGATGATTATGTACCAGTGGTACTTGAAGGACTTTTTTTGTGGTTTAAGTCATTGGCACTCCAATGCTTGAAATCTCTGTGCTCAAAACCAGAATGTAATTGATCCTTAGAAAATCAGAGGTTAGCGCCTTCTTTGGCAAGCTACTTCTGAGCTTTGTTACGCTGTAACATAATCATCCTTTGAAGACTGAGATCTGGTTTTCTGGGGTTTTTTTTGTTTTTGTTTTTGTTTTTTCTTCACATGGTGCCTGGTATCTTCTCTTGAACATAATAGATACTTTGACATGAGTGGACAAACCGAAGTCATTTTATATTGCTTTAGGGGCTCTGAATTTAAGAGAGTTGATTTCTGAAGGAAACATAATAGCAATGATTGCTTAAACACAAAAATCTCATTTCTCTTCTTAATCAGCTGGACGTCAATATCCAGGTTCCAGTCCAAGTGTCACACTGTGCCTCTATAAAGTTAATCTTTTCTGGAAGGGAAACCAAATATGAAAGAGTATCAAGAACTGAGACAGAGTGTTGGAACACCCTGCATGTCCTCTGTTGGCCACTACAAAAGGTTAAACAACAGGAGGGGCTGGATTAGGGTCTGTGTTTGGAAGTGCATTTGAGGCAAGCTTGACAGTTAAGCTCATGGCCAGTACTACATGCCACAGCAAGAGGACAATGAGAGATTTAAAAGTGTGAGCAGGCTGTGGCCAAATGCTGGAATTCATGGGCTAAGTAGATGAAGAGTTGGATGGAGTTAACTAGTAAACAAGTTTCATGGTCCTTAAAGAGACCTATTTTTTTTTTTATGATATGAATGTAAGATGTACAACATAATGTTTTGATTTCGTACAATTAGTAAAATAGTGATAGTTTGATATTTCATATATATACCAAAATGGTTAATCTGGGTATATTATTTCCTTCTCATGCTGCTAATAAAGAAATACCCAAGACTGGGTAATTTATAAAGAAAAAGAGGTTTAATGGACTGAGTTGCACATGGCTGGGGAGGCCTCACAATCATGGCAGAAGGCAAAGGAGGAGCAAAAGTATGTCTTACATGGTGGCAGGCAGGGGACCTTGTGCAGGGGAACCCCCCTTTATAAAACCATCAGCTCTCCTGAGACTTATTCACTGTCATGAGAACAGCACAGGAAAAACCCACCCTCATGATTCAGTTACCTCCCATCCGGTCCCTCCCATGACACTTGGGGATTATGGAAGCTACAGTTCAGGATGAAATTTGGGTGGGGACCCAGCCAAACCATATCAACAGGGAAGCAATTTAATGTATCTGTCACCTTCCGTATTTACCCTTTGTATGTGGTAAGAACCCCTAACATCTACTCTCCTGGCAAATTTTCAGTCTACAATATTATTAACTAGAGTCCTCCTGCTGTACATTAGATCTCTAGATTTAGCTGCAAGTTTCTACTCTTTGACCTATATCTGCCCATTTCCTCCTCCTCCCTACCCCTGGTAACCGCCGCTGTGCTTTTTGTTTCTATATCTTTGACTGTTGTTTTTTAGATGCCGTATATAAGTGAGATCATGCAGTACTTTTCTTTCTGGATCTGGCTTATTTCACTTATCATTGTGTTCTCTATGTTGTTGCAAAGGACAGGATTTCCTTCTTTTTTTTTTTTTTTTTTTTTTTTTTTTTAAGATGGAGTCCCGTTCTGTCGCCCAGGCTGGAGGGCAGTGGCACAGTCTCGGCTCACTGCAGCCTGCACCTTCCAGGCTCAAGCAATTCTCCTGCCTCAGCCTCCCGAGTAGCTGGGATTACAGGCACGTGCCACCATGCCCGGCTAATTTTTGTATTTTAGTAGAGATGGAGTTTCACCATGTAGGCCAGGCTGGTCTCAAACTCCTGACCTCTGGTGATCCACCTGCCTCGGCCTCCCAAGGTGCTGGGATTATAGGCATAAGGCACCATGCCCGGCTGATTTCCTTCTTTTTTAAGGAGATGTATATGTGTGTGCACACACTACAGCACATTATCACATTTCCTTTATCCATTCATCCATTGATGGACACTTAAGTTGATTTCCTATCTTCGTTATTGTGAATAGTGCTGCAGTGAACATGGGGGTGCAGGTATCTCTTCAAGATGTAAATTTCATTTTCTTTGGAGGAATTGCTGTATTATATGGTATTCTATTTTTAAATTTTGGTGGGGCCTTCATACTGGTTTTCATAATAGCTATACCAACTTACGTTCCTCCTAACAGTATACAAGGTACCTTTTTCTCCACAACCTTACCAGATAAGTGTTGACTTTTTTTTTCTTTCGTTTTGTGTTTGTTTGTTTGTTTTTTGGTACGAAATCTTGCTCTGTCACCCAGGCTGGCGTGCAGTGGCATGATCTCAGCTCACTGCAACCTCCGCCTCCCAGGTTCAAGTGATTCTTGTGCCTCTGCCTCCCACGTAACTGGGATTACAGGTGCCTGCTACCACACCCGTCTAATTTTTGTATTTTTAGTAGAGACAGGGGTTTCACCATGTTGGCCAGGCTGGTCTCGAACTCCTGACCTCAGGTGATCCACCTGTCTCGGCCTCCCAAATGCTGGGATTACAGGCATGAGCTACTGGGCCCAGCCTTGACCATTATTTTTAATAGCTAACAATTACTGAGCATTTACCATTTGTATGAGTCTAAGCACTTTATAAATATTTAATCTTCATAACAATCTGTGACATAGATACTACTGTTAATCCCATCACACGTACTAAAAAACTGAGGCACAAGGAGTTTAAAGAACTTGCTCAAAGTGTCACAATTAGTAAGTTGTGAAGCCAGCCAGAACACATGCTCTTAACCCCTGCACTGTTCTGCCAACTCTTTGAAGTGGTTTGTTTCAGTTGTCAGGTTTTGTTTGCTATCTCTGAAAATCCTTACTCTTACAGTGTCAGCCAGACACCTACATTGATCACATGGCCTAACTTGCCTCTCTCAGCACAGTCGCTTTTTAATCTTTGGCTGCAATCCTTTTTTTCCTAGACTGTAAACTCCCTGAGGGTAGAAAGTCTGTCCCATTCATTGTGCCCATTTTAGTGAATGTTGAAAGGGAGCCTCGGGAGGGATTATCTAGATGCCTGTGGATCTAGATTATTCATCATCCACTGGGATCTTTATTGGTGTTCCTTGTCCCCAAGGAGGGAGTCGGCAACAACAGAAGGCAGCAGAGATCTCAACAGTGTTCATCAAACACATGTTGAGTGCCTACGTCGTTCTTGGCCTGCACCTATGAGATAAACAGAACAGACATTATCTTCTGTGCCTTCTCAGAACTTAAGGTACAGCAAAGAAACAAACGAGATAAGCGCAAGTGTGATACATGCTGTTAAAAAAAAAGCGAAGAGGCTGAGGTAGAGAATAATGGAGGTAGGGTTGGGTAGGACCTACTTTAGGTAGGTAGGCATGGGAAATTCCTCCTTGAAGAAGTGACATTCTAAGCGAAGATTTGACCAACCAGAATGGCATAGCTGAGAATGAGAAGACTGCTGGGGAAGCTCTTGTTGGCAAAGAAAACAGCATATGCACAAGCCCTGAGGTTGGAAAAGCTTTGTTTAATCTGTTTAATAGTGAAATTCAGTGACACTCATTAGTTACCTCTTCACACATTCCTGCCAAACACTTGTCCCTGAGTCTGTTCTTTTTTATTAGTGGTTCCTAATCCAGTTTTCAAAGCTGCTCAATATTCGTAGAGCTTTTGACCAATTGCTCTGGAAACAGAGGCAGTTCCACCATAGCCAACAGAGTTTGGAACGTAAATTGTCCGTTTATATCCCCATTTGTATCTTAAGCTTAGCTTGCATAGGACTCAGCAAAGCAATATGTCAAATTCCTTATATTTGTTGTATCTCTTTTTTCACTGACTCAAAGCATGAAAAATTTGAAATTAATAAAATAATTTTTTAGATGATCAGAGATTCTTTTTTCTAAAATTTTCTAAATACTATGGTCGTGTCCCTTAACCACAGGCATGGTGGTTTCACTGCATTTTACTCAAGAGAAGCTTGCTTACAAATATCACACAGGAGAGGTACCTTCCTAGCCTCCTGCAGGAGGGTGGCTGACCCAGGGAACCTCCAGGCAAGCAGGACATATGCCAAGTATCCTATGTGTGGACAGTGTCTAACTTGATCCGATCTTTCTCCTTCCCCATGTTTTAGTTTAAGTCCCCTGAAAGCTCCCATTACCCACCGTTCATAAAGGGTCTGTAAATTATTTAAGAGAAGGAAACACAGCCTTTATCCCATCGGATTTTTCCTCTCAATCACTTGAGTCTTTTCTCTGAGCACACACACATGGCCCAGACTCATTGTCAGGGGAGATGTAATGCCAGCATCTGGTGTTAATATCTATTGTTGACATTTTGGGAATGAGAACATGAGCTATTAGGGAAGATGTTTGCTTGTACCTAATTAATGTCCCGTTGTATCCTCTCTTGTTGTCAGCTCTGCCTCGCCATCCTGCCTTGGCATTTTCTTTTACTGGCTAACTTTAAAAGTTAATTATTTCTCTGTTGAATGTTAAATGCCACTGGTTTTTAATGCCGTTCCTTGGTGTGAGTTATTAGTTATCAAAAATCAAAATGATCTGTGCAATTATCAGCTCTTTACCTAAAGCCACTGTTCTTGCTAATCACATAAAGTGTGATGTCTGGCAACATGGATCTTTCTAGCAGATGTAAGTTTCTCACTCAGTACATTCCTGTCCCTGTCTAGCTTTCCTTGTGTAGAGCAGATACAAAGTCCTGGTACATCATCTAATGGAAACAATTACTGACAGGGCCAAGTCTTCAAGGCCCATTTTGCTTGAATCTCAAATCACTATTAAAATTCATTTGGCAACTCCAGTAAGTACAGAGAGTAATGAGGAACCTCAAACAGAATATTTCCTAATAGCTTTCATAAAACATGTCTTGGTAGGAGATCACAACTCTTTCTTTACTTGAGATTGGTTTATAAAAATAATAGTACAAGTTCCAGCTAACAGTTACTAAGTGCATACTCTGTGCCAGGCTTTGTCATTCACTTTTGGCATGGATTATCTTAATCCTCTCAACAATCCGGTGAGGTAAAGTCTTATTATTATTCCCAACTTAAAGATGAGCAATTTGAAGACTAAAAACTTGAGTAATTAATGTACCATCACATGGCTGGTAAGTCGTGGGCCAGGATCCCCAGCCAGCAGTCACTGCAGAGCTGCACCGTCCCAGGCAGTGACTGTGACTCACACGTGGCTACTGAGCACTTGAAATGGGGTGAGTCCAAATGAGATGGGCCGTAAGTGTAAAACATACGCCCTGTTCGTGAGTCCAAATGAGATGGGCCGTAAGTGTAAAACATACGCCCTGTTCCTAAGCCTTAGTCAATAAAATAGGGTAAAATGTCTCATTAAGAATGTGTTCATACCAATTACATGTTGAAGTGATAATATTTTGGATGCATTGAGTTACAGGAAATATATTATTAAAATTTACTTTTTGTTTCTTTTTCACTTCTTTAATGTGGCTACTAGAAAATTTTAAATTTCCTGTACTGCTTGCCTTATATTTCTGTTAGAAAGGGCTGCTATATATATATGTGTGTGTGTGTGTGTGTGTGTGTGTGTGTGTGTGTGTGTACACACGGAGAGAGAGATTTCTGGAGTTTTTTCTTGTCTGGTGAGTTTCCAATCCTAAACTATTGAGGAATAGGCACAAATTTCTGACCCTTCCTCCCCCTTCTGGTTGTTTCACTTCCAGAAATCCAACAGAAAGTACAAATTTTTACATCTGAGTCTCTACCAAGAGCCCATCTGTTGGCTCTTCTCAAGTATGGAAAGATAAAACACTGACATGCCAGGCATTAACGAGATCAAAAACAGGGCTAATGACAGAAATGTGGCTGCTGTTAAAGTGTCTCCAGAGGATAATCGGGGAGGACTTTTTGTTCTCCTTACAGCGACCCCCTCAAATGTCTTCAGAGAGTGCCTCTCAGTTCCAGTTCCTGAGGTCCTCCTCTGCCTTCCCTTCCAATCCCTGTCCACCACTTTCCTGGTCCACCTCCCTCTCTCTCTCCTGGACGCCCATCTCTTGGGTGTCTGTGCAGCGGAGGCGGCCCCTCTGTTAAGCACTTCTGACACGAGGCAGGTCTTTTTTCCCTGCCAGTGAGAGCAGAGTGTATAATGGTGTTGCCTTCCACCGGGGATCTTTGAGAAGCTTTATGGCTCTAGCAGGCATGGGGGAACCAATCACAGGCACTGCAGCTGATATATGACACTAATATAGGGTTCACTTTTATTCTCAACCTAAAAAAAGATAGATTGTTCCAAGTTTAGACAGGCTGTAAAATCATGTGCTTCTGGAACCATGCTGCCTTACCCCCGGGACCACTGTAATTGCTTTACATCTGTACAAAGGTTCCTTGTAATGGGGCTTTCTGCCTTCATTTGTCTTCTTTTCAGCCTCTTAGTAAAGACCTTAATTGGTCTTAGTGGGGCTTTTTTCAGTTAGTGCAACTGTACCTTTAGGGCTGAACAAGTACCAGACACTACCTGCGGGGAGAAGTGGGGAGATGGGAAAGACATCAATACTCCTTTACCTTTAACAGTTTAATTAATGTGTTCAGAACAAGGAGCGGTTTGAAGAAATTTTGGCTCCTCTGGGACCCTGCTATAGATCAGACAAAACTAGGGTTAGGTGGAATTTTCTAGATTTCTTTCCTGCTTCAGTCTCTGTGAACACTCATTAGCCTCATAATTGTCTCACAGTAAACTGCTGTATCAAGTTTCAGTCTGTCTCTTTGGAGGATCAAGTTGCTTTACATCAATAGACTGAAGTACTAGGGGATGTGTGTGAAGGGAAGTAGCCTCTAATTTCTGTTTCTTAGCTACTAATTATTTAATAATACATTTTATTGCCTATTAAAATGTGGCATAACTTGCTTGTCAGCAAAACTAGATGGAACCTAATCATTTGAGGAGAAGGATAATTGGCACTTGTACAGATGGCTTTTATTGCCAGTCGGGTTTGTTATTGCAGATAGAATTCCTTGCCAGGTTTCTTGGTTCTGTTTGTGGGCTGGTCAGTGTTGTGAGGGGGTTACTTACTGTATTACAACCCAGGCGGTTAAATGTGGTATTATTGCAAATGCAGTGTGTACTCAGTTATAGATCATAAAGGCTTCTGCTGTGTAGGTACTTTTTTCCTTCTCCTCCCCTCTTCTCCCCACCCCTGGTTTTAAAGGACCCTAGTGAGTTTTGTACCACACTGAAAATTACCTTATGTGCTGGAAAATGCATCAGTGGAGACTTTGTTTAAACAAAGGGCGTTTTTATGATGGATAGAAGTGGCCAAAACTTCTGGATTTCCATCTAGTAAAAATTTGTGTAGGAAAATTGGACCAGTCCCAGTTCCTTAGTAGAATTTCACGAAGGTTTTCCTGTTGCTTCAAAATGACCCCTTGAGGAATGTTGTATAAATTCCAGAAAATTGCTCCCAGTGTTTCCTGGAGCACATTAAAAAATAAAGGAGACACATTGTGTGTGGGATAGTTTGGTAGCAGAATTAGTTCACTGGGTAGAACAGAGGGGATCCCAGGTAGTTGGGCTCTAAGTGGGAAGCGTTGGCCAACATTTGTAACTGGTGGCAGATTTGGCAGACACTTGGGTAAGGAACATTTTGGTGGTATTGAAGTAGGCAGGAGCAAACCGCACAGGGGAAGAATGCTTCACACCGCCAGGCTTTGTGGCCCAGAGCCTAGCATTCTTATCCCCAGGTGCCCGGCTCCTCTTAAGCTTGCTTTCTACTCAGATATGGCCCAGTTTCACTGGCAGCCGCCTCCCTTATTTGTTGAAAGTATGGCTTATGTTCTGACCCAAGAGAGCCATTTAAAACCTATAATGATGTCCATCTTTGTATGTTTTCTGGGTTCCATCTTCCCATCTATTACTACTTTGTAATTGTTCTTATGTCTCATAGTTGAACTCCTGAGGTCTCATTGTGCCAGAACAACATGTCTCCATCTGTCTGGCAACTCTCTTGGCAACTGCATTCCTCTTCCCTTGAAAGAGGTGCACACTCTTGACCCTTCCCTTCCAAAAGCCTCAGTGAAGACCTATGTGTTTTACCTGTAAACGCACACAGTCTTTTTAAGTGTTGAAGGAGATGTCTAGGCTTGATACTTTAGAAAATCAATATGAAGTAAGCTTGATGTCGGTAGCTTTGTTTCTTAGGGGATGAACTTGGGAATTACTGCAATTTAACACTTATAATAAATGTGTTAAAATAGGGAAGAAAGCCAATTCTGAGGTTTTGTATGTTATATGAAGGGTGCGTGTTATGCATCGTCATTAAATTTTCTTGAGCAAAAGCTACTAGCAAGTGGAAACCAATTTAAAAGGTGTATATTGGAACCGGAACATGTAGCCAGAAACTGGTTTGGGAGGTGCAAATCCTTTAAACCACTGAGAGCATGGAGGTTGGTGATGACCTAGAATATCTGTAACCTTAGTGGTCACAGTCCATAGCCCACTCTGGATGATGTGGGCTATGGATGAGCAGGTGGGTGGGTATGTGTTGGGGACATGATTTTGGACAAGGTTACATCTATTGATTTATTTGTCTCCTGTAGTTGACTCTTCTGAGTTTATTTGGAAATCACCAGTTACGCCAATAGTATTTTCTTATCAGCCCTCACCCTGGTAACTTTTCTCTTGTTGGTCTAGATGGACAGACCCAAATGGAGGGAAAGAGTTTTAACAGTATGCCATTCTTTATTAAATGAAGCACCATTAAAACCACTTCCATCCCTAAGTTTCCTTTTTCCAGGCCCACACCTCACATTTGCAAGGCAAGCATACACATGGAGGCTCAGTTTACTTCTCTTCACTTCTCTTTGCAGGACCGTGAGGAGCTTTGCTCCTCACCTCACTCACCCCACACATCCAAGCTCCACCCATACTTTTTACCCTCACCAGCCCAGTAAACAACTGCCTGTTTACCACCCTCAGGTCTATAGGTGTGTGCACCAACAGCATGGTCTGCCCTTGAGAGGATGGCTTCCAGGATAGAAACCTACCTATGCAGGTCCTAGAAGGAGCTTAGGCCATCTAGGAAGAGGAGTCCTGTGTCCTTGGTGTGCACCACATGGTCCTAAAGGGGAATGTGCCAGCTAGGTGGGCCCATCCCCACATCTTCATGGATTCTTGCCCCATGTGGAAGGACACAGCTGGAGGGGCCAAAAAGGATCCCCTTATGCATGGTCTCAAAGCAGGGGCTGGATCTAACCTGTATTGCCTCTGCCTTTTCATTTCATTCTTCATAACCTCACACTTCATGTCCTGCAAAAATAAAATGAAGTAAAATTGATCCAGCTCTCCTTCAGAAAAGCTAAATGATGAGCTAGTTAACTCATCAGTGTCTGCGGACACAAGATGTGAAGGCTTAGTCTTTAGATTCAATACTTGAAAGTCAGCTGGGGTCTTGTGCAAAAGATGTGATGCATTTTGTATAATAAATCTGTTTTTTCCATTAGCATTTAAAGTATAGCATACTGCTAACCAGACACAAGGAATGCTCTGCTATACAGTGAAAGAACCATGTAAGGAAAATTGCAGCTGAAGGACCAAATTAGGAATGTTTTCAATTTCAAGAGTCCAGAGAAGAAATAAAGCATTATATTGACATAGTTTGAACAAAGTAAAGGACTTTGAAGCTTGCTAACATTTTTAAATACACCTTTGTTAAACCTCTTTAAAGAATGACAATAATTGCATTTTTGTTGATAGTATGTCTAATGTCCAAAGGGTTGCTGTAATTTATTGTCCCTTCAAATTTGAATATGGTTCGTAGGCTTCTGTCTTAGTCCATGTCATGTTGCCATAACAGAATACCTGACACTGGGTAATTTATAAAGAAAAGAGGTTATTTAATACAAGGTTCTGCAGGCTAGGAAGTTCATGGGGCATGGCACTGGCATCTGCTTGGTTTCTGCTGAGGGCCACATGCTGGTCAAAACATGGCAGAGAAGGTCAAAGGGGAAATAGACACTTGTGAAGAAATGAAACCCAAGGGGCACCCTTGCTTTATCTCAACCTGCTCTTAAGGAATCTAATCCAGTCCCTGGAGAGTGAGAATAAGGAGAGTGTTAATCTATTCTTGAGGGATCTGCTTCCAGGACCCAAAAACCTCCCATTAGACCCCATCTCCCAACACTGTCACACTGGGGATTAAATTTCCACATGAGTTTTGGTGGAGACAAACCACATCCAAAACGCAGCAGTTTCTAAAATGAAGTTAAGGGGACACAAACTGTATCCAGAAGCCAATGTAGTATGTTTTCTCTATTGTGCTGCTACCCAAATTTTAACAATGAGAATTCTGACTTTGATGTGGCAGTGATAGTCCTTAAAGTATTTGAAGGTCTTTGTCAGTTGCCACTTACTTTTGTGTAGGGGGAGCACATGCTTTTATGATTTTGATCTTCTTTCAAAAATATGTAGGTTAATTATTCTGTCATCTTTATCTGACAGACAATGGTTAATATTGTTTATTGTGTAAATGAGACACTTTCAAAGAATGCTAATACTGGCTTTGAAAGGAGAAAATAAGCAAGTATCTTTAAAAAAAAAAAAAGTCTCACTCTGTCACCCAGGCTGGAGTGCAGTGGTGCAATCATAACTCACTGCAGCCTCAACCTACTGGGCTCAGGCAGTCCTCTCACTTCAGCCTCCTGAGTAGCTGGGACTATGTGCATCCACCATGCCCAGCTAAGTTTTAAAATTTTTTTCTAGAGGTGGGGATCTCATTGGGATATAGAAACCCCTAGTATTGTCCAGGCTGGTCTCAAACTCCTGGCCTCAAGTGATCCGTGGTCTCCCAAAGTGCTGGGACTAAAGGTGTGAGCCACTGAGCTCGGCCTAAGCAAGTATCTTAAAATGGGTCCTTGTTAGTCAGCTTTTTTCATTATCTCAAGAGGAGAGTATTAGGAGAGCACATTTTCAGACACACTAGAAAACTACAATAATACCTGTGAAAGGTGTATGACGCCTGGCCCATGGTGGCCTTCTCATTCACCTGACTCAAAATTGGGCAGCGAGACTGATTGTACATAATCTTAGATCTTCTAAATGACTTTCTGCTCTCTTTTCCTTACACCACTGACTTCTCTTCTCTGGCACCCTTGCTCGTGAGATAAAACAGGGAACGGAGCCAGGACCATTGAGCTGCCATGTGGAGTGCTGCATCTCCCTGAAGGCTGACCGTGAGCTGTGTTCATGAAGGACTCATTGTCACATTCTACCCAGAGGCCTCTAAGCTGCTCTTTTCTGGAGTTTCAGCCTCATTCTTAGGACGTGCTGTGAATGTGCTCTCCAAAATGATTCCACACACAAAAATCCTCTCTCTATAAGCCCTACCAGCATTAACCAGAGTCCTCCTGGTATTTCTTCTCATCTCTACCTGGGTAAAAAAGCGAGTATGTAGCAGATTTGTTTAAAAGGGTCCTCAGCTACACCCAGCCTCCCAAACAAAAATTGATTTTTGGAAAATTAAGTCAGATAATGACGACAGAGCAAAGTATTTTGCTCGTGTTTTTTGGCTCAGTATTCATTGGTCATTATGCCTTAGCCTCCTTTTCTTCAAGCACTTGTTGTGATCTGTGGGCCTGTGCTTATGTTCATGACTATTTTCCAGAGCATTGCTGGGCTGCTTAACTTTGGATGCTCCAGTCTAAATAATGACTAGGTTCCTAAGATGCCCTCACACTTCCTAGAAGAATCTGCCACCCTTTGAATTCTCTAGCAGCGCCCCAAAAGTGCTAAATTATACAGTCCAAGGAGGACAGTAATCCACCAAAGAAACAAGGGTAGGATGAATACAAAGGGAGAAAGGTGTTCAACTGAGCCAATTCAGGGAGTAACACATGCTACTTGGTTGAACTGATTTTTCATATGGCTAGGTGGCTGGGTTCTGCCTGTGACTTGTTCAACTCTGCAAGCTACTAAATAGAATAAAACTTGCTGAAATCACAGAACTTCAAGAAGATAAATTTTAGGTATATGTATATGTATATAAGCATATATTCATATACATACCCATGCTCTCACACACTCATACACAAACTTAAAGAATTCTAGTTTAGCGTAGACTTAACCCTTTGACAGTTAAAAGGGAGAAGTTAGAGTCTACAAAGTGATTATTATGTAAACCCAACAGGGCCTTTCCTGGAAATACCACAAAAAATTTCTTACAATTGAAAAGATGACAAATGCTGATTTATGCAGAACTCGGGACTTCATTGCTAGAGCACTGTCACTTACTACTTCCATCAGCAGGAATGGTTCCTCTTAACATTAGATTGGGTGTTTACACGGATGACAGTTAGGACTGGTGAAATAGTTCAAATAAAACAAGAACCAGACCGGCATGGGAAGTGAACCTAGTTAGTTCCCAAATACTAAATACCTGTCTTCCCTCCCTTGTCTCTCTCCTCCTCCCTTCCTTTCTCCACTTTGTTTCTCACTTCACTCCCTTTCCAGACTGTCCTTCCCTGTCAGGGAAGACTGAATAGAGATTGAACCACACAATACATTGAGATTCTGCATCAAAGAAGACATTCAAATCCTGAAATACTATAGTAGGATCTGGTTTTCAAATGTTTCTTTCCCGGGAAAGTGAAACATTCCTTGCAGTCTTACAAAATAAGTATGTTCACTGATACTTCAAGCAGGAGAAATTCATTTTAAGCAGTTGGAGTATTTATATGTGACAGGATAGTAGTTCCTCCTTCTTTCCCCCATCCCTCCCTCCCTTCCTCCCTTCCTCTCTTCCTTCCTCCCTCCCTTTCTCTCCCCTCTTCGATTTTACTTTTTAATCAGAAAGTTCTTTTTAAAGGAAGAGAAATATCAACATTGTACTTCTAACATTCCAAATGCTTCATGTAGTTCCTTGTTTTATTGCTTTAAACATTTTTTCAACAGATACTTAAGGACATTTTTCAGGAGCTGTGCAAGGCATGAAAACCTGGAGATACATAAGCTGCAGTGGTGAACATGGAGGCGTCCAAAGTAGGCGGGAGAGAGGCAGGTACTCCTCTGTAAGAGACAGGGTGTTAAAGAAAGATAAATTATCTCAATAACTCTGAGATGACATCAGCCCCACTTAGAACTAAAGGCACAGAAGTCTTTGTGATACATATTTTCTCAATCTTTCCATCTGTGTGTGTGTGTATAATTTTTTTGTTAATACACAGACGGTAATCTAATGAGCTGCATTTATTCCTCCTGATATTTGTAAGTACAGTGTATCTTTTCATTGTATTAACTATTGTTCTACCTCTGTTTGGATCCATTCTGTGGGTTTAAAATAATGTAGATAACCAGTCACTAACGGCTGGACATTTAGGATTTATCTGGTTTGTCATCTGAGTGTTTATTAGATGACTATTGGATTTCCTTAGACATATTCTTGGAAATAGAATTGCTATATCAAAAAGTATGGAAAATCTGAAGCTACTGATAGTCTTATTTTTACTTGCTCTAAAATAAGTATTAATTTCTTAGAAAGAATTATTTATTTAAATTAAGATATTTATGCAGATGAAATACCCAAATATTCTGGTTTGCTGTTTATTTTTCTCCCATAACTCTACAGGTATTTATATAATTAATTATACTTTTCAAGTTTTTCACCCCTATGTTCCACATATATTGCTACCCACATACTCCATACTGTATTCTTTTATGCTTCTCTGAATTCTGTGCTTTAAAAAAAATCAAAGCAAACTAAAAACGAAACAGTTCAGCTCAAATGACATTTGTTCCTGAAAACCCAAGTCTCTCAACTTCTTTGAACTGCTCTGTCTATGGACTCATATAGTCCTGTAGCCTATTTATCTCATTTGTTAATTAGCTAGCTAGCTTTTAGGCTATGTTTTATTACTAGAATCCTGTTTCTTTTAGTAGATTGCAAACTACTCGGAGCTAGAGACTAGCCATGTGTTATTTTGTGTACACAGCTAGCAGAGCACCTTACACATCATAGGAATGGGGTCTGTTTTAGTGATTAATCTGTTCTGTTTTTACTTCAGCAGGGTTTGTGGAAGGGCATGGCCAAGTTGATGGTAATCATATGCCTTCAAATATCACATTGACGATTGTCACGTTGACATGGAAGGATGGGAGACTGGCTTACTAAAAAAGCATTCTAGTTGTCTAGATTAGAAAAAAATGCATTTAGTTTTTCAACTGTCTAGCACCTAGTAGGTAGTCAGTAAATAGAAGCTTAAAAAAAAAATTAGGCCAGACGCAGTGGTTCACGCCTGTAATCCCAGCATTTTGGGAGGCCAAGGCGGGCAGATCACGAGGTCAGGAGATTGAGAACATCCTGGCCAACATGGTGAAACCCCGTCTCTACTAAAAATACAAAAAAAATTAGTTGGGCATGGTGGTGCGTGCCTGTTGTCCCAGCTACTCAGGAGGCTGAGGCAGGAGAATCGCTTGAACCTGGGAGGCAGAGGTTGTGGTGAGCCAAGATCGCACCACTGCACTCCAGCCTGGTGACAGAGCAAAATTCCGTCTCAAAAAAATAAAAATAAAAAATAAATAAATATTAAAAAGGGCTCAAAAGTTCTTTTAAATCAATATTTTAATTTAAATAAATTTATTAACTTATTTTTTACTCCATTTCCTTGTCTAGGAAAGGTAGATCAGACTCATTTATAAAGAGCTCTTTCTGACTGAAAACATTTAGTTAACACTCTCTGGTCATGGGCATTCACCAATTAGAGACAGAAGCAGAACCAGTTGTGTAAACACTGACCAATGTGTTAAATGTAATTTTAAGGAAATAAAATATTTTTTATTTATGGATAAGTCTTGATACTAAAATGCTAAAAACTTTTCAGTTATCTGGCTGGCACATATCTCTCAGCAGTGATACTGTTGTAGGTAAAGTTGGCATGCTACTTCCTTTTTTATCAGGTGCAGTCGCTCAGTTTATACATCCTGTGTAAATGTAGAAAGGTACTGGGAAAGCCTATTAACAAAAGGATTAGTAGGAATTTTAAAAATTAACTGTGACCAAAATTCTTTCTGCTCTAAGACATCATCTCTGCAGAAAAGATACTTGGTGAAGGAATAATTGGTTCAGATTTTCTCCCCTAGTATCTTTACTATCTGCCCTGAATTTCCCTCTTTACTCTTCAAAAGAGAGGGTCAGTTCCATCAGCAACCAGGATACAAATATTCTCATTTCCCATTAGGTCATAGCATTTAGAATAATGTTCATTTTGATATTTTTAAATATTTTGTGGTTTCATGAGGAAACAATACATGTGGTCAAGCATTCCCTTATTAAGGGAAATAAAGCTCAAGCTCAGAACAAATGGAGAAACTTGTCCGTACATTTGCATGTGACATGTGTGGTATAGACCAGAAGTTTAAAGAATATTATATTCCAATGACACATATAAAGCACCTTCAATTGACAGATAGCTTAAATGATATTTTTTAAAGGCTAGAAGTTCATAGACTCCTTCCATTCGTGTCTGACATCAGCAAGCTCTTAATAATGCAGTGTGTACTTATTTATTGATCAGACCATTTAAGTAGTAAGACATGAGAAAGTGGACACTATTATCTGGTAATTGACCATATTGGAGAGTTAAGTGTTCTGACAAGGAACTAAGTGTGTTTAACCTTCAGATAAGATCAATTTTAAGATAATACCTACTTTAGTAATGAACCAAAGCTGTTAAGAAAACTTTGTACTTCTAAAGCAATGCTGTTTTGATGACAACTATCAGTATTAATGATCAGATTTGTTCCTGACCAGATTGGTCTCCCAGGGCAACCTGCAAAGGAATTACTAACTTTTATCCTTTATTTACCATAAAAGCTCAAATGGAAGGAGACGGTGGGAAGTAGCACTGCCCAAAGAGTCATTCACTGGTTTGGGAGACATCTTTTCGTTACCTACCATAAGGCAGTCACCATGCTGGGGCTTCCATGTTTAGTAACATATCTGACTTCAAGAAACTTATGTTTCAGTAAAATGGTTTTCCAAGTGTATTTTATATGTTATATCTCTAAAACCAAAGCTTATGTTAGTCCTTCATTTATTAAAGAGAGAGAGAGAGAAGAAGTTCTCCTGTATTTGCCTCTGAGTCCTTTCCCTGTGACCTAATTGAACACCACTTGAAACCTCCTTCTCTTAGGGACAGATCCATAAGCAAATATCACAACACATTATAAGTTATATACTACAAACATGAACAAAATTGACAAGAGAACACAAAGAAGGATGTAGCTAAAGCTGCTGTGAGTTTAGGAAAGGCTTCCTAGACGAAGCAATGTTGAACTCTTGTCTTGTTGGATGAGTAGAGCTCCCCAGAGAGAGAGAAAGTGGAGGCAGTGTGAGCAAAGCAGGTGAAGTCTATGGTATGTTTGTGAAACTAGGTAGCCCTATTTATATGTCTGGAATAGAGGCTTTTGAAAAGAAATAGTGAGAGAGAAAGCAGGAAAGTAGGTTGGGCCCCAAATGCTGCAGAGGTTTTTAAGCGGAAGACTAAAAATCAGATTTGGATATCAGTGAGGTGATGCTGATAACCTCTGGGAAATCACAGGAGCTTCTTAAGAGGAGAGTTGATATTCACCAAGGGCAGCAGTAGTGATATTTGAGAGGAAGGAATGTTCCAGAGATATTTTGGAGGTGATAGTGGATAGATCTAAGTGACTGACCAAGTGTGGAGAACGGAGAAACAAATGAGGAGAGGAGGTAAAGCTGATTCTGAGATACCTAACCCCAAAGACTGCATAGGAGAGTATGTCCGATACAGGGGGAGGATTGAGTTGAAGATGAGAATGAGGAAGAATCAGTTCATTTTGGAGATGTTGAGTTTGAGGTACCTGTGGAACATCCAGGTGGAGAACTTTGGCTAACAAAGTTTGGGTCCTGAAGATAAAGGTTAGGATTAGAAATACTGATTTATGAGCTGAGTCGCTCACACCTGTAATCCCAGCACTTGGGTGGCTGAGACGGGCAGATCACTTAAGGCCAGGAGTTTTAGACCAGCCTTGCCAACATTTGCGGAACCCCCTCTCTACTAAAAATATAAAGATTAGCCAGACGTGGTCTACTCCGGGGGCTGAGGCACGAGAATCAGTTGCACCCAGGAGGCACAGGTTGCAGTGAACCAAGATGGCGCCACTGCACTCCAGCTTGGGCAACAGAGTGAGACTCGGTTCCAAAAAAAAAAGGCGGAGTGGGGGGGCCAGGCGTGGTGGCTCACGTCTATAATCCCAACTCTTTGGGAGACCGAGGCAGGCAGATCATGAGGTCAGGAGATCGAAACCATTCTGGCTAACATGGTGAAACCCCATCTCTACTAAAAATACAAAAAATTAGCCGGGCTTGGTGGCGGGCGCCTGTAGTCCCAGCTACTCGGGAGGCTGAGACAGGAGAATGGCGTAAACCCGGGAGGCAGAGCTTGCAGTGAGCCGAGATCGCGCCGCTGCACTCCGGCCTGGGCGACAGAGCAAGACTCTGTCTCAAAAAAAAAAAAAAAAAAATAGAAATACTGATTTTTGAAATCATTGATGAAGAACGTAGTTTTGGGAATGTTCACTAATGATGGCCAGAAGAGGAATATTCGTCAAAGGAAGCAGTCAGAGGTATTATTTGATATCTTGGAAGGAGTCGTTTTGCAAAAGAAGAGAGTTCTCAGAAAGTGCAGATAGCAATTTCTGATACCATAGAGAGGATAGAAAGACAGACTTTGCTAGCTATTATAGAAGGCCACTGACCTTTAGCAACAACTCTTTCAGCAGATGCTGAGAGTAGAGACTGGGTTAGAATCATTCGAAAAGAATAAAATAAAGAAATGGAGACAATGAATATGTGTGTATTCAATGTTTAGGGTAATGAGAAATGAAGAAGAACCCTGGCTGAAAAGAGAAGCAAAGTGGAAGAGTGGGTGTGTGTATGAGGGTGAATTGAATATGTATGTAGGCTGGGACACCTGTATGTCTCTGGGATAGTAAGGGCTTCGGAATCAGACTGCAGAAGATCAAATCTCAGGCCAACTATTTAATAGATACGGACCTTGATCAAGTTCTTCTGTGAGCCTCAGGTTCCTCATGTATAAAATGAGATTACTACTACCCACCTCTTGGAGTTCTTTAAGGATTAAATGAAATTATGACATAGAAAACACCTAGAACTCAGAGGGCACTCAGTGTTAGTAGGATGTTTTTTGTTCGTTCATTCTTGTAAGGAAGGGAGATTTCCCAAGAGAGGGAAAGGATGATGCCTATGACCTCAGAGAAAACAGACGAGTAGACATGGGATTTGGGTTAGAGGTAGAGGAGTAGTTTCAAAGTGAAATTGGACATATTTTCCTGGGTAATGGAAGGGAAGGACAGTGATAAAATGAGGCATTGGGCAGGATAATTTAGGATATGTTGCAGTAACAAGTAGCCCTAACTCTAAGTCTGTTAATGCAACAGAGGTTCTCTGTTCATATTGTATGGCCGACATTAATTAGGAAAAGGTTTCTGTTTTATCTCTGCCCCTCAGAGACACAGCCTGGTGGGAGCTCCATCTCAGTATTTGCCTCTGCAGTCATCACAGAGCAGTCACATGGCTACCTCTGACCTCAGGAGGCCAAGAAAGTGCCTGAAATTGGGGAAGCACAGGAAATGTTTGGTGATCAATGCTCAAGACCAGAACAATGAGTAGAGCTATAGGTATAAGTAAATAGGGAAGGGACGGCAGTGGCTTCTCTTTTTCCCAGTGAAGGAGGCAGCACAAATATGATCCACCAAGAGCAGCACGAGGGGTCTTACAAGAGTGGTAAATGTTTGGAACAGTTGTTTGTTAAAATAATTAAACGGGAACACAGCAGCAAAGGAAAAGGAAGTTGTTCTGGTTAAATATTTATCATTAGGGCTCCATGCAGAATGAAATGGTAATACAGCTGTGATTCAGTTTCTTAGTTCAGCTTAAAATTAGAAGCTGCCCATCAATAATTTTCCCAAGGGAGCGATTTCTACTGTAACAGCACATAGCCTAGAGAAAAGGAAATGCACAAAGAACAGGCTTTCTTGGAATGGGAAGGGAAACCATTGCAGGGAGAGAATATGAGAGAGAAATTGATTGTACATCTATCCCTGGAAATAAAAGTGAGTTCCCTTTTATCAGTCAGTCTGTAAATACATCTGCTGCTGGCCTAGCACTTTGGCACTAGGTGTAATCAAGAGAAATTTAGGAATTTATTCTTGTTCTCAGAGAATGTATTGTTTGGTCAGAGGGGCAATAAAGCTCATTCTATGAGTTTGGGGTTTGTTCATATATGTCATTTATTGCCCTAATTGGTATAATTTTGGGGGAAGAGTTTCATGGAACAGATGAGATTAAACCTAGGCCTTGATGAATAGATTAACCTTGGAAGGTGTCAAAGGAAGGGAAGGAGGGCACCAGAGTGATGGTATCATTAAAGGGCCGATGGTGGGAGCGAAAATGGTTTCTGGGGAAGACAAGAAGGAGAGTGGCCAGAAAGAAGAGGAGATGATTAGATCAAGAAATTATGGGACATCAGGTTGAACTGACAGGTTGCAACCTTATTATAAGGAGTTGGTACAATATGGAAGGAAAGCAGGAATTAAAGTTGTTGCATGAGGAATGGCATTGTGACAAGGTACACTTGGTCAGTTGGGAAGAACATATAATGAGAAGGATTAGTTCAAAGACTTGATAAATAATCCAGGTATCTTCGCCTCATCCACTCCCCATAAGACTTGAATAACTTCCTGTTACCTTCAGCATAAAGTCCCTGTCTTTAATCTTGCTTGTCCATCCCCATTTTGAAGAGACTACCAGATATGCAAAGGGTACTAGGATAAGGAAGACTCGGATATGTTGGAACCAGGAGCAAGCCCATGGATGTACAATTAGAATCTAATGATGCTATCAACAGGCTTCGTTTAGGAGTGCAGCCTAGCACCTTGTAAGGGCTGTGACCAAGCCAGATGCAACCCTGCCCTAGTAGGATGTTGGAAGTTAGGTGGTCTTGCCAACACAGGCATCAAAGCAGAAACCTCTTTACTATTTTTTTAAAGAGCTTTATTGAGTTATAGTTCACATACCACACAACTCACCCACTTAAGGTGTACACTCCTATGTTTTTTAATATATGCACAGAGTTGTATACTCATCACCATAATCAATTTTTGAATGAATTTCATGATTCAAAAAAGAAACCCTGCACTCCTTATCCATACCTCCTTCCTTGCCCATTCCACTGCCCCAGCTCTCAGCCCTAAGTAACCAACCCTCTATTTTTCATCTCTATAGATTTTCCTATTCTGGGCATTTCATACAAATGGAATAATACAATATATGGTCCTTGCAGCTGACTTCTTTCATTATTTTTCACTTGTTTTAAAGGTTTATCCATGTTGTAGTATATGTCAGTACTTCATCTCTTTACATTGCCTCATAATATTACATTAAATTGATCCAGCACATTTTGTTTATCCATTCATTAATTGATAGACATTTAGATTGTTGCTACTTTTTGGCTGTGATGAAAAATGCTGTTATGATCATTCATGTGTAAGTTTCTTGTGGACATGTTTTCATTTCTCTTAGACATATACACACCTTATAGTGGAACTGCAGAGTCACTATCACTTAACCATTTGAGTAATTGCCAGACCATTTTCTGCAGTGCCCGCATTTTACATTTCCATCAGCAGTATATGAGTGTTCTAGTTTCTCCATATCCTTGCCAACACTTGTTGTCTTTTTTTTTTATTATAGCCATTCTTCTAGTGGGTGTGAAGTGGTATGTCATTGTGGTTTTAGTAGGCATTTCCATGATCAGAGGTTGTATTTTCAGAACTAAGGCATAAGCGAAAGCATGTTTCAGGGCTTTGACAGAAGACTGAGAAATAAATATTAAGAGATTAATTCACATAGGAGGATTTCAAGCAGTTAAAGGCTAAGAAGGAATTGGACACAGCCTTTTATAGTTTGTCCAGTCTGTGGTATTGTCATGTTCCATGGAAATGAATAACCAGAGGTTACTATTCTCATTCTGACTAATCATTCTCAGTCTTCCGCAGCACGAAGTTAGAGTCACCTGAAAAATAATTTTAAATATACCAGTGTTCAGACCCTATCCTTGGCCAATTGAATAAGAATGTTTGGGGATATAAACCAGGTATCTGTAGTTTTAAAAATCTCCTCACATGATTCTGATGCACCGTGAGGGTTGAAAGACACCATTGTAAATAATTCAGCAAGATTAAATAGTAGAATGAATTTATTGATTGCGTGCACTGATCAGATAACCATCTGCCTTTATTTTGACCTGTAAGCTTTTCTGAGACACCTGCTAACTGAATTTGATCAAATAGATGTGAGACATAATTGCAGTGTGCAGTCTTCTCCAACTAATGATAGAGGAAAACCTAGCGTGTGATTCATAAAATCAATTAACTATTTCTCCCCAATTAAACCCCCAATTTAGAAGTTTTGTCACAGAGTTGAGTTCCTTCATTTTTTCCCGTTTATATTGGCTACACATGAGGCATTTGTTTATTTCTAATTATTTCAGTCTCTTTGAGTTCAACATACAGTGATGCTTTTCAAGGTAATGAATTAGTTCATTGATTAGTTTATCTATTATAAGACAGTAAATTGATGTAATGAGTCACTGATAGATATCCTAGTAGTTGGCTCATAGATACAAGCATTTTTTATGATTGTGTTGATTTGAACACGTGCCATTTCTATGCAATCCTTGACCTTTGTAATTGACCTCATGTGTACAGATGACAGCAAATAGATCAATCAGGGTGATGTCTCATTACCATATGGCCAGTGATTTCTCTAGGACTAAAGTATGTTTTTTCTCTGTAGGGATTGAGGACCATTTTTGTCTTCTGTTAAAATTCTAGGTCTAGTCACAAAACTGGAAAGGATGGAAACTAAAGTGGAATACTATTCTGCTAGCTTGGCACCAAGTTTCCAATGTGGAAAAGAATGATTTTCCATTGTCCAGACTGTTCTTTAGAGGGGTCCTACATCCCCAACTTAAAATTTGGGCTACACAGTTTCAGAAAATGAAAATTGATATTCCAGAAAGAAGAGGTAGATAATGCAGAAATGTCAGTAATTCGACATGTTCTGATGCCAACCTGGCCAGAGATGGCTTTGGTTTCATTGTAGATTGAGATTTCTTATAGAAGGTTTAAAATGCAGGGAAGGTCAAGTTGAGTTTTGTGGAGGAAGGTGTCCTAGTACTTTTTTAGGGAACCCATATTTTTGTCTTAATGGAACTGCTAAAAAACTGTGCAGTAATCCAGGCCTTCTCTTCCTCTCAAAAACAGACTAGGCACTGGTCGTATTTAGTCTCACATTCGTTTAATCTAGACTAAGTGGAAGCATGGCATATAAATCATTGATGTAAAGAGTATCACGGAAGAAATTGAAATGGAAACAAACAGTAGGGGGAATATACCTGTATGATAGCACATCCTTTCCATCTGGCTAGCTGTCAGATTTCCTGGCCATTTCTCATTGTACACTTCATCTTTGCTTGCTACTTCTTTCCTTTCCTTTTTTTTTCAATACAAGTGTTTTAAACTGCAACCTGTAAAGAAAATGAGAGGTATGTTACACATCCTTTAAAACAAAGAGGAAAAAAAAAAACACCCCTGTTAATAACTTCCACTTTGAGAGCTTGGGCTGGTTGCAAGGCCCAGGGGACTAATCTGCTGAATGTGGAAGGATATGGAGCCATTTGTCCTGGGAGAAGCACTACATTAAAAAGAAGAGGAAGAAGTCATGGGGGAAGGGCGAGGGTCTGCTGATGAAAGTAGCTGTCAAATTAGCAGGTCTGGAAGTTGTAGTGCATATTGTTATGAGCTGCTCAAGTTCACACCAGAGCAACCAGCTCCATCCGTCTTTCTCAGTTTACATTTTAATTGGCTTGTAGTTAAGTTTTTTAAACACTGCGAGATTGCTGACATACACTGCAATATCATGTGAATAATTTATGGAGGTTGCTCAAGACAAGCTTTTTTTTTTTTTTTTGAGAAACCTGGGGGGAGTAGGAGAAGAAGGATGAGAGGGTCTGTGGGAGGGGCCAGGACAGAAGAGCAGACACAACTGCATGTGCTGTGCTGGATGTTGGATGTTAAATGTTTCTGCTGGTGTAGGCAGCAGCATTTGGGATTTCAGGGAGGTTTGTACAATACGATCTTATTAATAACAATTCTGTCAAGAGAGCACCCAATTAAATTGAATTGGGTTTATGACTCCCTCTTGGTTTCTGAAAATGTGTGGATATAAAACCTCTGCGATGTGAATATTGGATAACAAGAGTGGGTTTATTTATTTATTTATTTTTTGGTTGGTTTTAATGATTCCTCCTACTACTGAGAATTTGCTTGTTTATAAATGCAGGGGTAGGCATTTTCCCCAAACTATCTTTCTGTTTTCTGCTCTCAAAATAATCTAGAGAAGATGGAACTGGCATCAGTGGGCAGTTATCCTCACTAAGAACGTTACTGCTTCTAGGAGGGTTTGCTGGACAACTCTGAGTCTAGAATATCATCTAATTAACACCTGTGGGAGAATCCTCTTCCTCTGCTAAAATATACTTTTTTTCTTATTACAAAATGAGTAAATTATATAAATGTCTAGAGTACAAAGAGGAGAATAAAAATCACCTATAAGTCCTTCCCCCACTAATAAAAGTGGTATGGTTTTTGTTTATATCCTTCTAGTCTTTTTTCTGTTCGTATTTAATGAACATAATTTAGTGAATAGTGTATACTGTTTAGAAGTCATCTTTTTTTTTTCACTTAACATTACCTCATGAGCTTATTCCCATGAATGGTCTATACAGAATGTCATTTCTAATGACTGTAGTGTGTATGTGTGAATTAACTATACTTTTATATAACCTATCTCCTGCAACTAAAATGCAGTGTTAGTTTATAATTTTTATCCATTTTAGACAGGCAAGTTATAAATGTATTTTTTGGCCAAATCTCAGTATACATTCTTGATCATTTCTTTAGGAAAACTCTGAGAAGTAGAATTTCTACATGAAGCAGAGTGAATCTGAGGGAAAAAGCATTAATATCTCAAGAATTTTGTCTCAAAAAGAGGGATAAAGCACTTTTTAATTAATGAAATTAACAGTGTATTCTATTAAAAAAGAAAAACGATGATAACATTCAACATGAAGTTCTTTGAAATTATTGAATTTTTTTCCTTGTGGGGTTTCTTAACCACAAAACCTATTTATTAGGATTGATGGAGGCTATTTTTTCTTTACCAATTGCTATATAACTACTTAAGACTTCATGTAATCAGCTGAGATGCTACAAATGTATTGCCTGTCAACTCCAATAAAAAAGTGGGCAGTTAATTGAAGGGATGTCTTGCTGTTAAACAAACTTGCAGTCAATTGCTTGTAAGTAACATTTAGTTTGATATGTAGTCAAAAGGCAGGAAAATAAGTGTTTAGGCAGGACTGGCTTTTTACAGTGTAAAAAGGGAAGTGATTATTATATTGGGGTCAAGATGAGTCGCCTTTCAACTGGCATATTTTCCTTTTAAAAAATGTATTCATATATCAGAAGAAAGGTGAAAGACATGTAAGGCCTTAAGGTTGGTCAGTTTAAGATCTTTTCCACTTACAGTAACTAAGTCCTCATCTTCCTGCATCCCTTGAAGACACTGTTTTACCCTAATATCAAGCCTGGCTTTGAGGTCAGTATGTGTGTGTTTGCACATGCGCATGCACACAGACTGTAAGCAGATGAGGCAAGAACTCCCTAAACCAAGTGCCATACTCTGCAGATGGGAAACTGCCATCCATAGACCCAGGAGAAAGGCTGCAGTAGCACAGCAGCACTTGGAACAGCTGCTCCAACTCAGGCCCATTACCTGCTCCTCCTAGGAGTGCCCTGATGCTCCCTGCACCTTTGTTCAACTCTTCCTTGATAATCCAGGATAGGATCACACATTTTCTAGGTGGTGAGCTTGTAGTCAGAAGCCCTTTTCGAGCTCAGCACTTTCAGAGGGAGGGTTTATCCAAAAGACACCATACAGATTCAATATGTGAAATGTAGAAATATTTATGAAACAACACATATATGATAGAGATTTATTCTATCTCAAAATCACTTGGATATGAGAGAGCTATTAGAAGTCCCACTGACTTTGTTTTGAGATTCCATTGGAGGTCATTGAACTTTGGAGCCTCACTCTGAAGCCAAGAAATTTCAACTTTGCCAGTAACCACATTGAAATGTGTGTACCTGGCAATGGTGAACCAGCCTTATTTGCTGGTTTCCATTCTTTGTATTGGCTATTCATTATTTCATCAACAAGAATTTATTTTTTTAGTGCCAATTTTATGTCTAAGTAGGTAGTATGGAATGCAAGAGAAGGTGTAAGTTATGGCCATTCCCCTCATGGGCCTTTCAATAAAGCAAAGTAAATATGTAATCCACTTACAGTCAGTCAAGAGCAATATTTTTATCTGTAATGATTCCACATTTTAGCTTAAGAAAGTATTTATTATTCTGGGAAGAAAAACATTGGCTGAATTAATGGCAGATTCTGAACGGGCTTTGAGCAACATTCGGAATACAAGTGTGTTAAGTTTGGTGGGGTTGTTGAGGTTTGCTTTATTTCCTGAACTGCTATGAATTAGCAAATTCTAAACCAGCTGTTTTCCAATTACATACAATAACTTGTGCCTACCTAAGTCTGTCTTTCTGCCAAGCTTCTACTTGCAACTCATTTTAAAATTTATTCCTAGGCCGGGGGTGGTGGCTCACGCCTGTAATCCCAGGACTTTGGGAGGCTGAGGCGGGTGGATCACAAGGTCAGGAGATTGAGACCATCCTGGCTAACATGGTGAAACCCCGTCTCTACTAAAAATACAAAAAAATTAGCCGGGCGTGGTGACAGGCGCCTGTAGTCCCAGCTACTCGGGAGGCTGAGGCAGGAGAATGGCATGAACCCGGGAGGTGGAGCTTGCAGTGAGCCAAAATCACACCACTGCACTCCAACCTGGGAGACAGAGCAAGACTCCATCTCAAAAAAAAAAAAAAAAAAAAAAAACTCATTCCTAAATACCCCCAAACCAGTGGAATAATAGTAGGCATCACCTTAAATCATAATATTTTCACAAGAACATGTTCAGTCTTGAAATAATGGCCAGGTTTTAGAAAGTGGGAGGTGCAAACGGAGGAGTAGTTTGTTTTTTATAGTTAAAAAAAAAAAGTTGCTTGAATGAGCAGGTTGCTCAGATTTCTCTGCTGCTTTCTTCCCAGATGGCCAAAGGGAGAGAGCACTTTTGCTGAAGAAAGGGGTGAATGAAAAGGACACCTCTGCATCCAGTTATTTATAAGATGATAATTGGTGATGGGGTTGGAGTTTTTAAATGTTTCCATGTGAACATTTTGCAATTTGCTTTACCTGCCTTTTCTGTGGTATTAAACACGTTACTTAATTCCTATTTTCATTTTGAATTGGCAGATTTCTTCATAAAAGGTCAGATAGTAAATATTTTAGCCTTTTTGACCACACAGGTCTCTGTCATGTATTCTTTGTTTCTCTTTTTTTTTTAAACAACACTTTAAAAACGCAACAACTCATTTTAATTTACAGGTTGTATAGAAACGGACTGTGGGTGAGATTTGGCCGGCACACTGTAGTTGGCCAGCTCATGCCTTAGAGAAACATGGCGAGGATATCCTGGGTGGGCATGCGTGTCAGTTAGGCCAGCATGATTTCCCTCTTCTGCCTGCTTTGTTCTCTTCTGGTCACTGGCTGTCTCAGGAGCTAGTCCCTGGAGCCCCGCTCTCCTGTGTGATGTAGTGGTGTGAAATGGTGTTTCCAGTGGAAGGCCTGCAGGGGTAAATGCTGTCTCTAATTAACCTGTTCATTTAGTGCCATTATCCTTTATCTTGAATGCAGTTCTGCTCTGGGAGGATAAGGAAAGTGCTTAATTATAGTAACAGTTTCACATTGTCTTTGTTTGCATGATGAAGTACAAAAAGCCCAGGAGATGAAGCTGTCAGTCAGTAAGTGTCTTTGGGAGCCTCTTGGTTTTTTGCATTTAATAATCATGCTCTGTTATTGAGTGTTGTTGAATGAAACCTCAGGTCACAGTCTTTGTCAACGATCTGACCCAAGACATCTGGCCTGTGTAAGTTATAGCGAATGTCCACAAACTGGATAATATCACCGGCAAATTGTGGCTTCACTGGTACCTATTTGCTTTTTGCCTCAATTAGAGTACTTTGGATTGTTATTTGTCTTTTTAGTGTGTTTTCTATCTCCCTAATTGCATGTTAAGTACCTGTAGTCCAGGGAATGTGCCCCATACTTATTTGAAGCCTAAAGTCTTTTGGAATACCATCACAATATTTTTATAGCACTAGTTTATTAACCACAATAAAAAATGTCCTATAAAAACATTGCAGAGATCTTCATACTCACTCTGAGGAGCCAAAGTCAGCTGAATGGTGTTTGGGTCTCAAACAAATATATATATATATATAGTGATAGATACATATATATAGTGATATATATATTATATATATTGATATATATATATCACAATAAAAACATTGTATAAAATATTATAATTGTTAAAATGATAAACCATTTGGGCTTTAAATAGTTTAATCATAAACTATTTAATCATAAACTATTTAAAGCCATATAAATGGTTTACCATTTTAACAATTTTTAAGTGTATAGCTTAGTGGCATTAAGTACATTTGCATTGTTGTACAGCCATCACCACTATTCATTTCCGGAACATTTTTCATCTTCCCAAAGTGAAACTTCTGTGTTCATTAAACAATAACTCTCCATTCTTCCTTCCCCAACCCGGCCAACCAGCATTCTGCGGTCTGCCGCTATGAATTTGACTACTCTAGGTATCTCATAAAAGTAGAAACAAATAGTATTTGTCCTTTTGTGTCTGGCTTATTTCACTTAGCATAATGTCTTTAAGGTCCATCCATGTTGGCAGCATGTGTCAGCATTTCCTTCCTTCTTAAGGCTGAATAGTATTCCATTGTATGGATATGCCACATTTTATCTATTCACTTATGAATGGACACTTGGGTTGCTTTCACATTTTCTCTATTGTGAATAATGCTGCTGTGAACTTGTCTAAGTCCTGCTTTAATTTCTTTTATTAAAGAAATTAATAGCCACTCAGAAGTGGCTATTGAAATATTTTTGCATCTGCCAATGTAACAACTTTTAAGCTCTGTGGAACTTTAAATATTCTTACTATTCTTTCCTATGTTATCTGCCTATAGTAAAATAAATTTTATAATAAAGAATTCAATTATTAGCTATGATGCACAAAAAGATCTATGAGAAAAAGCATGTATTCAGCCTATGTACCAGGCACTGAGATTAGCTCTTTATGTGAATTAATTTACTTAAGGCCCACAGAATATGTTATCTGTGTGCTACAGACAAGGAAATAAAGGCTTAGAGAGGTTAAGAAACTTACTTACGTTCACACAGCTAGTATGTGGCAGACAGGGCTCTACTTCAGAAACCATATTTGTAGATACCATGAAGCCATTCAGAAAAGTGGATTACATCTATATTCCTCATTATATTCCCAGCATGGTTAGCAGAAGGCTTATTATTTTCCATTGCATTATGTCACTTTTAAATTTCAAAATCAAATTATATAAAATAACATGTAAAATTCTTTGAAAGCTTTAAAGGGGCTATACACATGTAGAGTATTAACAGTAAATCTACTGATGGACAAATGTTAAAAGCTACAAGTATATGATTCAAAAGCCATCTAAGAATTTTAAACTGTGGTCTGATTATTATGGAAGCTTACTGGAGCCTATCCTTGTGATTTGTTAGAACATTGTTTCAAATCCATTTTATTCATATCTCTTCCAATTCTTATTAAGACTAGCACTGCTGTTATGAATTCCATGGCTTTTTTTGAGTTAAGTTGCTGGATATAAGCCAGGTTATCATATAATGTCCTTTACCACCTGTAGTCACTTTGGGATAGGTACTGTGCCCTCAACCATCTTTGAAATCCTACAACTCCTAGGCTAGGTTTAGATGCCAAATAGCAAAAGAACTATCATGTTGAAAAACTATTATTAGGCCGGGCACGGTGGCTCACGCCTATAATCCCAGCACTTTGGGGGGCTGAGGCAGGTGGATCACTTGCGGTAGGAGTTCTAGCCTGGCCTGGCCAACATGGTGAAACCCCATCTCTACTAAAAAACACAAAAATTAGCAGGGCGTGGTGGCATGCACCTGTAATCCTCAGAAGGCTGAGGTGTGACTATCACTTGAACCTGGGAAGCAGAGGTTGCAGTGAGCCGAGATTGCGCCACTGCACTCCAGCCTGGGTGACAGAGCGAGCATCTGTCTCAAAAAAAAATAGAAAAAGAAAAAAGAAAAACTATTATTAGACTTAATTTGTGTCATTTCAGAGGACAAAATTGAGGCCATTCTGTGTGTGTAGGTTCTGGAAGGACACACTTCAGTGCAGAATAAAAGATGTAGTTGTAGCTTGGTAGACTGACTGCCTTGAAAATTAGTAAGTTGTCAACAGAAATATTCAAACACGGTCTAGAAAATCCTCTCGACAAGGAAGTAAAGAGGATTCCTACACTAAGAGACTGAATTTATGAATCTTCAGACTTGGTCTATTATGACGTTTACTTCAAGTGTTCTAAGAACTTCCCCTTTACCATTGTCTTATGTAGTATTATTTTCTTCAGCAAAAGACAGGAACTAAGAGTTTTTGGATGGCTTATTTGTTGTACCAGAGGCAAGTAACTGTGCTGGGTTCGAATGACTTAGAAGTAGAAAATATTTTGATCAGGTGCAAATCATGGTCAGGAAGATAACAGGGTCGACTTTTTAAACCCAGATTCTCCAGGGTGTGGACACATCATGTACAAAACATGACTGACACTAAGCAAAGGATCTTGAGTGGTTTGATCAATATATATTGATTATTTGATTTATTGACTTTGCTGCAGTCTTCTTGGAGCTCTTCAGCAGCCAGTACTATAAAACTCACTTTCATTGTAACATTTGACTTCAGCAAGGACTTAGGTATTTGGGACAAATGACATTCTCTCCTCTTTTCTGATTGATGTGGCTCTGGGATCAAACGAAGTTAGTGCAAATACTGGAATATTTGCTCAAATCGAGACCAAAAGGGCTTAAAATTCAGTGCAGGTAGAACTGTTTGTTTAAGTATCAGAAGGACAGACTTTGGTAATTTCAGCTGCATGTGTTGGTTCTTATTTCATTTTGGTAGAAATTGAGTACTGGAGACTGCCTGGAAGCCAGCCTCCAGCATTGACGTCTGACAGTAACCACAAAAGCAGTCCCCCTTTCCACTGGCAGAGCCAGGACCACGTCCGTGGCTGTGATCTCAGGGGAGGGCTCCAGTCCACAGCCTGGGTTTATGACTGAGAAGCCTGCTTCTTGTAAGGTGGGGAAAACAGAGCCACACTGACCCCATAGAATTTGAACTTGGAGAAACTGTCGAATCCAAAGGACCCATCAAGGCCAGGGACAACGCCTAGTGTGAATTGGCGACCGTGGGCTTTTTCAGAGCCAGGTGTCAGAAATGGGTAAATATCAAATTGTATCTGATTAAAAACAGGAGGGAGCAGAGCTCCCCTTACTCACTGAGGAGCCAAAGTCAGCTGAATGGTGTTTGGATCCAAATAATTCAAAAGCCACAGTCTCATGACCCAACCAAAGAAATATTCAAAACTAGCCTGAAATAGAAGAGCATGTTTTCAGAAATATGCTATCAAACACATTTATCTTTATGAATTAAGTAGTTTTCTCTTCAAATGGCCAGATATCCATTAACATAGAAAATTATAGGATAAATACCTCTTATGGAGATGGTCAGATTCATGATTTCATTCAAGTTAAAAAATTGACAATGATACTGTATAAATAAAATTTGGTCTCATCCAACACTTTTGATTGTATTTGTCTATTACCTGGGGAAAACACTGAAATAGGAGGATGAAATAATACTAAGAATAACATTATAATTATATATTTGAAAATTACTGATTCTATAGCTATTTTACCAATGAGATATTGATGAGATAAAGAAGAGGGATAATGATAGCCCAAGTGGATTTCCCAATAATGCAACAGTGAAGAAATCAAAATCCAGTCAACATGGACATGTCTTATATCTTGATTGGAAGGTAGATAGCACAGTACATATATTTGTCAAAACTCAACCAACTGTACACTTTAGAGCTGTGCGTTTTCCTGTGTACAAACTCTACTTCAAGGAAAAAGTCAAATCACCTTATTTATGGAGCTACAATTTATGAGAAAGTACAACATTTAGCAAGCCTTGGGAGAAAAATTTCCCAGCATTCAGGAAACTTGCAAATCATTTGTTAGCCCTAGACACAAATGTAAGAAAATTTTAATAATACAAATTGAGTCAATGATGAGGGATTTGAAGATTCTTAATATTGTGGACCTAAATGGAGCCTCTATGATCATTAACCCTCCAGTTACAAATATGGTAAAACAGAGATAAAGAAAAGTTTAGGAAATTTTCCAAAGAAAATCAGAGGCAGAATTTGACTAGATGGCAGGATGATGAGCTTAAAGCTCCTTCTTTCTCCTTTGTCACATTGACTTCCTCCTCCTACTACCAGCTAAATATTCTCAAGGGTCTGTTTTCAGCTCTCTTTACCTTTATTTTTATGTTGCACTCCCATTGATCCTTTAATTTCAAAGTTGTCATTTCTTTCTTCAGTCAGTAAACACTTTTTGAGTGTATATCATATACCAAGCACTGTTTTATAGGTGGGTGATAGGTGATACACAACTAAACCAGAAAGACTAAAAGTCTTCACTCACAGAGCTTATTTTCTACTAATGTCTATGCACCTGGAAGCCAGATACTGATTTCTGGAACAAGTATTCTCAGCAGTCCAGACACCATTGCCCTACAACTTCCCTTGCATATCATGACAGCATCTCAATCTCAAGGTGTCTGTGATCTCCTCTCTAAATCATCTCCTATTTTCCCCAGTCTGAAGATCGTCATTGGCTGTCCTTGTTGAATCTCTAAGTCAACCAATTTGAAAAACTCTAAACTCTTCCAAACTGACTTTTTCTTAGATCTCTTCAGAATCTCCATGTTTCCTCACTTCTTTGTAATGTCCAGTAGCTTTCTAACACGTGTCTACTAGAGTCCCCAACTCTGATGTGCCCTGTACATCACTGCCTGGCTAATTATCCCAAAGCACACCTCCTATACCAACTTTTTCCCAAACACACACACACTCTCTTTTCCTTTTATTTCATCTGCCTTTCAAATTAAATGGAAATTCCTCTATCTGGCAGTAAAGACTATTGAAAGCATGGCTCCACCCTGCCTTTCAAATCTGACTTCTCCACTTCAGGTACCTGAACCTACTCCAGCCAAAGTGGATTCTTGGATGCTCCTTTGGCAGGCCCTAGTTCTCTACCACTCTGCCTCTGCTCATTGTGTTTCTATCTGGACTCGTTATGCAGATTTGCCCCACTCTGTACTCATCGTCAACCTCTGTGTACAACTCACTCACTGTCTAAGACTCCTTTCTCATTCTGATCAGCATGATTTTCCTTCATTTGAGTGTAGTCATCGCTCAGTGCATTGCATTATGGTCATTCTCTTCCTTTTTTACTAAAACAACATGATGCATTCTCACAAAATGATACGTCCTTATTGAAAAAAAATTAAAGTATACAGAAGAGTAATGAAAGTAAAAACCACCTGAAGCTGCATCACCCAGAGATATCTGTTTTTGGACATCCCTTCAGATGTTTCTTTGTATGTATACACAATTTATGAAGTCTATATATTTTTCCAAAACTGAGATCAAATTCTGCCTTTTTTCATGTTGATATATTCTGATGCTCTTTTAATGTTGATCAATAGAAAACTAAACTATAATTTGCCGTGGCTGCAAGGTATCTCATCATTTGGCTTTACCATAATTTTTTGCTTTTTGTTGTTGTTGATTTTTTTTTTTTAATCTTGTGTTCCTCCCAGTAGAAGATGTGGGGAGGAGTTGCTTAGCATGTGTTCTACCCAGGTCTCGTAATATGCAAGTGAGCAGTCTGTCATGGTCCTTGACAGGGACTGTTTGTGACATATCACTCCATGTGATTTGGGACCTGGGAAAATGTTTCGAGATCTTGAGAACACGTTAGAGAGGATTGGCCTAAAGTCCCATAGTAAAGTTTTAGCCTTTAAAAAAACAATTATTACTGCTTTGAACAGCCTTATGCCCTCATTGCCTGTAAGAAAGCCATTCATTATTTCGTGTTACATAATCTGCAGAGAGCTTATTCACTTAGAAAGCAATGCATTCATCATAGCTTCTATCTTATGAGTAGCTAAAAGCAGGATCTGTTCTGCATCTTTGAGGCATTCTTCGCAGCACAGACCTCATGCTATCACTAATTAGCCAGAGCATTCCCAGCCAAAAATCCCAGTGCCTGTCCTCGACAAAAAAGTCTGTTTTTCCACAGTAAGGGTAAAGCCTGCCTCTGTCTAGGGACATCTCCATAGGACAAGCAAAAGTAGGGTGGTGGTGAGCTGTCAGATCAGCCAGCACAGTGAAACAGACTGCAGCCTCTTAGGTGACTTACTGTTTGCTGCCTCCCTTTCTCTGCAAAGTGGGATCTCCCTTAGACGATGCCTTTGTCCTCTGACAGAATACCTAACCACCATGAGACAAGCCACTTCTGCATTATTCTGAACATTGTTCCTATCCATTCCCCATTTCTGGCTTCCCCTAGCCAACTTCCAGCCACTTGCGTTAATGATGAATGCGATTAGCAGCCTATGCTAGTCCATTAGAGAAAAGAAAGAAAGAAAGAAAGAAAAACCATGAGATTGTTTGCTTGTCACTGGGAAGTGAGGCTTGACGAGAACATCCTCTCTGTCCCTCCCCACCGCCCCTCCTGCCGTGTGCCTGTGATCTGTGCGCATGCGCTCATGGTTGCCCGTGTTCCATGGCTCTGCCATTTGCTCAGTGGGGGGACGTTTTCTTAGCTGAGCAGTGCACCACTCTGCCTGAGGGATTGAGAACATATTGCTTGGCAGGTGGGCCTACTCAGACGCACTGACTGTTGTTTCAGCACTGACAGGGAACATACATCATGCAGGCCCATTATGCCAGCATAAATCCATGGTAACCTGTTCAAAGGGCTGCAACCAGCAAACAACGTGTTTGGGTCTTAATAGGTGATATTTTTGAAACATATAATTGGGATCTGAGAAGTAATTCTGGGTGACAAGCCACTCCTTCTGCCATCCTAACAGAAGCTGGGCCTACAGCAAAATACCACTCCTGTCATGCTGCACAAAGATGACTGCCATTCCAGCTCAGCTCCAGGCTGCTGTGCACAGCGCCAATGGTGCCAAGAGCTTGTCTGTGCAGGGAAAAGAGCCCTTAGGTTTGAGGGTTTTCCTTTGTGCCTTGGTGCTCTGGACTGCTGGCAAAAGGAGCTCCTAGGACTGTTGATAGGCAATGTCGGAGCCTCTTTATTCAGCCTACTATTACAAGTTTGAAAGTGCTCTAGAGTTTGTTTGGTGGTGGGTAGTGGACAGATAATCCTCAAAGCAGAGGGTTCTGATCTTTGTCATGAATAGAAGCTATCTTTCTTTTCCCCCACTGGCCTCCAGTAGGAGAATGAGATATTAAGAAAGTCCTTGAACCGAGTGTGAAGGGGCTTGGTATCAGGAGCCTTGCTGGCTGCTTCCCTACACAGAAGCCAGACTTGTGGTCCCAGCAACTTGGAGATATAGTGGGTAAAGGTTGGCACAGCTCTGGTCACAGAGAAGACTTTTCCCTGCATTTCTAGGATGAGGAGGTGAATGATTAGTTTACATGGGTTGCCATGCATTGGAGTCATGATACAGTTTCCTTATGACACACATGCTCCATGACTCATGTTCTGCATTCCTATTGTGCACTCTCACAAGATGCACCTCACTGCACATAATCATCCGTTGCTTTCTGCTTATCCACTAAACTGTGTTCTCCCTGAAGACAAGTACCATACCTTATTTGTACATAGCTGAGTGCTGGTTTCATGGGAGACACAGAAGGACTGAATAAAGGAAGATGTTCATTCATAAAAAGAAAAGCCACAAGGAGGTCATTGTGGAGTTGTTGACTTTTTTTGTCTTCTTGATTTCTAAGAAATCATAACATGGGTATTTCAGTATGACTTGCCAATTAAATTATAGCTGGGTGGCAATATTGTATTATTTAGCTCTCATTCTGCCACACAATTAAACCAGTATCAACACAGCCCGATATGCATGCTACAGCATCTGTACTTTTCTTTTGCTACAACAGAAGTAGTTTCCTTAAAGCAAATTAGAAAATAATCTCATGAGACCAAGGACTTTATAAAGCATAAGGACCAAGGAGGGCCAGGTGTGCACCTACCATCCTAGCTACTCTGGAGGCTAAGGTGGGAGGATCACCTGAGCCCAGGAGTTGGAGGCTGCAGTGAGCTATGATGGCACCACTGCATTCCAGCCTGGGCAACACTGTCTCTAAAAA
The DNA here is from genome assembly GCF_037993035.2 of Macaca fascicularis. Lineage (NCBI taxonomy): Eukaryota > Metazoa > Chordata > Mammalia > Primates > Cercopithecidae > Macaca > Macaca fascicularis. Next base: position 57,082,777 of record NC_088377.1, read on the forward strand.
TAGAAAATAAAATTTTAAGGACCAAAGAGAAGACTGTTATGATGTGAACAGTAGCAGTCAATATTTAGAAAAGTTGTGTTTCTGATAGCCTGGCACAGAATGGTGATTATGAGAGATATGGGCTGTGTCCCACTGTAGCAATGGCCCAGCTACCCCTCTACCAGTTTCACCACTTTCTTGTGTTTCTACTCAACAGTATGGTTAGTTATGACAAAGAGATTTGCCAACCCAGGTTTCATAGCAACATAGACTTTGGTCTTCTGTCCCCAGATATTCTAGTTATAAGGCCTATACAGGAGCCTGGGATTATACTTTGAAAATGCTTTTCAGGTGGCTTAGATGCAGCCAGTCTGTGGACTCTGGTTTGGGAAGCACTGATTAGAAGAATACAATACTGAGAAGCCCAGTAGTTCCCTCAGTCTTACCACTGCCATGTGTCCTCTATATATCTTTCCTGGACCATCTGTCTAAAAATGCCTGATGTCTTAGACAGAGGCTCTGATGAGCCTTAAGAGCTCCTTGCAAGACATAAAACCAAGAGGCTTTTTGATATGGAAGGGAAATATCATTTAGTACATCTCCATGTCCATCATCAGTTCTACCTCTGAAATATTTTTTAAAAACACCTGTATTGAAATACGATTCACTCATCATGAAGTTCATCCTCATAAAGTATACAATTTATTGATTTTTGGTATATTGACAGCCATTTAGTAAATTGTACAACCATCACCACTATCTAATTCTAGAACATTTTCATCAACTAAAAAGAAACCCCAGGCTCATTCCCTCCTACCCAGGCCCTGGCAATCACTAATCTACTATCTCTGTGGATTTGCCTATTCTGAACATTTTATCTCAGATATCCTAAACTGACTGAACATAAGTCCAGTTGTATCTGCAAATGTCTCTAAAAATATTTTTTTCTAATATTCCATTGAGGGTTGCTGGTTCTTACATCTTTCATGGTCAGAAAGGCTTCATTTATCTCTAACTTTTACCTACATTACCCTTCTGTAACGTTAACTCATTATCCCTTGTCTTCTCTGCCTCTCTCTCATCATTTCACCAACACTCAAATTCTTTATAAATTCAAACATCATCATCAAGTCACCCCCCGACTTTTCTGTAGGATGAATGATCTGAACAGTCCTGTGCACCTTCCCAGATTTACCTAATATTTCCTCCTATTTCTTTTTATTTAAATAACCAAGTGTTCACCCTTTTCTCTAAAGTGGATGCCTTCGTTTGTGCCCTTTTTTATTCTCTTTTTCATGCTCTAGAACCTGGCTTTGGACTGCGTCTTCATTTTCTTTCTTCAACCTACCGTAATACACCACGTTCACACTTTTAAAAAATTGCCTCTATCCTGCTGCCTCGTCAAGATACCATTCTCTTTTTCTCATTCTCTTCACTGCCAACCCTTTTGAAAGCACAGTTTGCTCTCTCTGTTGGTGCTTCTTTTCCACTCACTCCCACTTCACTTCTAGCAGCCATGACTCTGCTCCCATTACTTTACAGAAATGTCTCTCCTTGTAGTTCATGGCATCAAGCCCAGTACCCTTCCCTGACCCCATTCCCTGAGACCTCTAGGTAACCTGGAGCTCAGTTGACTATTCCTCCATCTTGAAGCACTCTTTTTCCTTTGGCTTCTCTGGCACTCCACATTATCCAGCTACTTTTGGCTCCAGTGTTTAGTGCCTTCCCAAATATGGGTGCCCACTCTTTTATCTGTCTATTTTCTCCCTTTCCAGCCTCATAACACCATCTGGCTCCTAACTATGTGGATAACTTCCAAAACTATCTTCACCACTTGGATGTCCTGCCAGCTCTTTAGACTCATTGCTCAAAACAGAACTCAAACTCAGGCTTTCCATCTTTCCTAATGTTGGCCATAATGTGACCCAAGGTTGAAAATTTGACTTTTTTCTTTCTTTCTCTATCACCTCCTTGGTTGCCAGGATGACAGGCCATCATGTATGTAATAGCTCTTTTATTTTGTTGAAGCTCTATTTCTTCATCCATCGTCTCTACTTCTCAGTGTCATTGTCCAGGTCCAGGCCTTCATTGGCTCTCATCTGGACTATCACTAGACCATTCGATCGCTGCTCATTCCATCTTCTACATTACGGCCAGATAGCAGTCCTCCTTCAACACTTAACACATATGTCATATCCCTAGGCGGCACTCTTTCAAATTCTTCTAAGCCTACTGAATACGTCTTTAATGACTTATCCTAAGTTACAAGACCTTCTATATTATTTTCCATTCCTTCATATTCTCTATGTTCTGTCCTAAGCAAAACACTGGTCATTCTTTCACCTCCACAATTTCTCATTTACAGAATCTTTCTTGTCCTGTGTTCTTTTATCTAAAAGGATGTCCTTTATTTCTACCAACGGATGATTCTATGTGTTGAAATCCTCTCATCCTTCAAATTCTTTCTCTTCCTTGAAATCTTAGAACCGTATTTCTCTCTCCTTTGAATTTCCCAAATTGTATGAGGAGGCAGGGGTGTGGGAAGTAGGAAAGGACATTTAGCACTTTGTCTTGTATTTCCATTATTTATGTGCTTGTCTTATCCAGTTCCACAAAAAGTAGGAGCCTTGCATTTTCATTGTTATAACTCCTGTGACCGCTGATAAAGTATCTTAAATATACTGTATCCTGAATAAATGTTTCTTCAGTGAATGAATTTTTTAACTTCTATAAAATATAGAAGATATCAAAAACTAAACTTGTAGATGACAGGCTTTATGTCAGTGTCAAGAGAGTTCTCAGTAGTTTCCACACTATTATTATTTTCAATCAATCTAGGTACAAGGTTGAGGTGAAAGAAACTTGAGAGAATTGTAGCAAACCTGCCATCATCTTCATATTGTAATGCCTTTGCATTTGCATAATATTTTATACCGTTACAAGGTACTTTCACATCTTATCTGACCCTCTCTGTACTTATTTCAGGTTATCATAATATCCATTTCATAATGAGGAAAATGTATTCTGGGCAGTTTCAATGACTTAATTAACTAATGTCAGGTTATTGATTAGGTGCAGACCTGGACAAAGGGACCTGTTGACTGTCTTTAAATATTTGAAGAACTAGCATGTCAAAGAAAATTAAATCTTACTTTTTTTATTCTTTATTTCCTCAGAGGACTAGAACAAGTACAAGCAAATTCAAACTCAATGAGGAGATAAACTTTTTTATCAGATCCACTTCAAGATGATATTGGCTGCCTCTGTTGTTCAACCCAGGGAGAGCAAGCTGGCCAACCAGATAGAGGATGGTTTGTTGGAAAGAGCCTCCCAAAAAGTATAGGTTAACCAAGCTCCCTTCTAATTCTGCAATTTTGACTTTCTTTTTAGGTCAGCACTGTGTTACTACCCTGCGTAATCTAAGTTTTGATTTCTGTCTTTTTTTAGAACTCAACCTTAAGCAAATTTAGCCACAGTGTGGTCTGGGTCCTAGATTTTTTATGAGATGGCAACTCCACCTTATCCTACCTACTCCTTGCAACTGGTATTGGACCACCTACAGGTGGGAATCTAAAAGAATATATTTCCACCTTCAGTGCCTACAGCTGCCAGCCCAGTGGGGGAAAAAAATGAAGTTTTCAGAAAATCTCACAGGTGCCATCATCACATGTAGCTGGCCCAGTCTGGCAACTCCAGAAACCTGTCTGGTATTATGGCCATGGTAGGCAAGCCTAGCGTTCTCTCAGAATATGCCACTCTCTCATTCTGTTGGAAGGAGATGGGTGACTCTAATGAGCTCCAAACTTTTCCTTGAAATGGGGAGTTGCCTAAAAAGGCAACTGCCTCCAAACAGCCAAATGGAAATTATGATATTTCACTGAACTCAGAACCAAATCTGCCTTTTTTTTTTTCTTTATAGAAACATTTTATGTGCCATGTGCCTTGGGAGCCAAAAAGAAATCATACTTTGGCTCCCTGTTCCACTTTGCTAAGCTCAGATACTGTAAATACCCTCCTCTCCTCTCATAACGTTAAATTTTTCATGAATTCATCATAAAGGAGCCACTTTGTAGGTTTGGCTGGTACCAGTGAAAGACTTCATTTTCTATTTCACAGTAACTTTCAGTGCAAAAAAAAATTATGGGTGTAATGTTGAAAGACTAGAATTATTCATCAAGTCTTCACTGCCTGCAAATGAAGAGAATTTTTCTAAAGCCTATCTGGAAGAATGCAGACACAGACATGCATATTTTAGATGGTGCTTCATCTCCACCGTAGCCACCTTATCTTTCTGAGAGGAGTCAGGAGTAAGAGAGGACATGTGCTTTCTTATTGTTTTGTGGATTCATTCAAGAGTCCACACCAGCTCACACATTTCCCCCTTACCTTCCAGTGTACCTAGAACTCACCAAGGCACCGAAGAAGAGAATATTTCCTTGAATTATGCATTGATAGAAGTACCAGTAGCTTTGTATGATAAAATGCAATGGTTCTCAGACTTTGACATGCATCCGAATCCTCTGGTGGGCTTATTAAAACACATGCAAGGCCTCATGCCAAGATTTTCTGCTTCAGTAGATCTCAGTTGAGGCCCAGGAATGTGCCTTTTTAGAAAGGTGGTGGTGCTAATGCTGCTTGTATAAGGACAACACTTTGAGGAACACTAATATAATGAAGAGAATTTAGAAATCAGGAAACCTTGGTTTTAGTCCTGAGTCATCTGCCAATGGCGGATCTATGGACAAGTCCCTGGGCCTCAAGAGTAGTGACTCCTGTGCTACGTAAACTAGTGTTACTTTGAGAATAAAACCTGAGGGTGTGCAAGAGAACACTCAGCACGCAAGGGTCTAGAGGGACTTGAAACATTATAATTACTAGCATGAGGAGAGTTGAAGGAAAACAAATGGAAGAAGTTTTAAGATTCAGTCATCCTGTCAAGTCCAAGCAGAGAATGGCCGGCACTTAACTGCTATGCTAAGAAGGGGCCAGCGAAGATGGGAAGATTTTAGGTAGTTCCCCTATTCTGTGACCTGGCTCTGAAAAAGTCAGATACCCTGCTTTATTCATATTCCATATGATGTAGCTGGGCTGTGTTAGAGCAGTGGTCCTCAGACTTGCCTGTGATTCAGAATTAACCTGGGACATTAGGTAAATACACAGAGGCCCAAGCTTTTTCCTACTTCAAGGAGCCTGGGCCTTGGGTTGATTCTAATATACTCCAAAGTTTGAGAATGACCGAATCTGTGCTGATAACTGTAAAACCATATCCTGTCAACCTGTAAAGGAACTGGATGCCCTACACAGTATTTTCAACCTTGTCTGCACACTGGAATCCCCTGCAAAGCTTTGAAATCCCATGCGTATGGGCCACTATCCAGTCCCATTGTATCCGAGTCTCTGGGGGTGGGGCCCTGGCGTCAGTACCTTCCTACAGCACCTCAGTAATTCGCATTTGCAGCCAAGGCCAAGAAGCAAGCACTGACTCAGAAAGAGTCCCCTGTCATTGTCCTCAGCAAATACGTTTTGTTTGTGTTTTGTTGGCTTGTCTCTTTCCCATATCATGCGGTGAGAATATTGAGGCCGTCTCTTTGTGTCCAGAAACCAACACAGTGCCTCACTCTGTGCGATAGGTACTCGGAACATGTTGGTTATTCGAATGAATATTTCAAGGTCTTTGAATGTTGAATGAATGAATATACAAATAAAATACAACAAAACTCACCCCAGAAATCCCCTACATTTAACTGTTTTCTGTAAGCACAACCCATTGTGGAGTTCAGGCCCTCACAATAAGAGAGTATTTATTGAATAATTTGCAGAATCACAATCACAGAATATCTGTTGAATAATCTGTAGAACTGTTATGAACCCCAACTATACTTACTCTTCCAGGTGAGATGAGGAGTCAGAGAAACATTTGCCTTGCAGAGTGTTAAGAATGCTTAAAAAAAATAATAAAAATAAAATAAAATAAAAGTAAGCAAATTAACAACATACTTGACACCTACTACGTGGCATACATTTTCATGTGTTCTCACTGAATCTTCACAGCAAACTTGCATTCTCTCTGTTTTTTTCTGAGGGAAGAAACGGCAAAAGCAAATCACCAATGTTGGGAAGCACAAGGGAGTTTGTTGGGCCCCAGAGCTTGAGTTCTTTTCCAGTATTTATTTATTTGCTGCCATTCAGAGCTTCCCTAGCCACCCCTGCTGCTTCCCTGACCTGCTCCTGCATGGCTCACCAATGGATACTAGCCACGCCAGCCCTCCCAGAGAGCTTCCTGACTCTTCCAGTGAAGTTTCCCCTGGGAAATTCTCACTGGCCCATGATTTGATTGCCTGACCGCCTTCAAAACTGGTTAGATACCTCATAGTATGCTATGCTAACCATGTTAAAAAGCTTATTCTCATAGCTTTGCAATGGTTTCTTTATATGACTGTTCTTTGCCCTAGATAGAAGGCTTCTTGAGGGCAAGAATGGTTTCTTGCCTATCTTTATTTATATTCCCTTTGCCTAGCATACTTTCTAGCCCATTGGAGAGACTCAGTTTTTTCTAAGGAATGAATGACAGCAGAAACTCATCCATGATGAGCAAGGACCTCCTGAAACATTTCAGCATGTGTGCATGTGTTGTGCTTCAGAATATTTTAGAAACATTTTCCAGATTTAATTGAGGCTTCTGGGAAGCCTTGCTGTGTTCTTCCTTGCAAAAAATAGAAGGTCGTTACCAGGAAGTCTCAGTGTACCATATTTATCTGGTGAGTTTTGAAAATACTGAGTAATGGGACTAATGACTCAACATAGTATTTTCCAAACTGTGAGGTAATCTTTGGACTTTGCAAGATTATTATATTAAGTGTACTTTTTAGTCTGTCAGTAAAAAATAAAAAGCCTGTATTTTCACATTAGAATTCAAAGAACATCTGCTGCGTATTGTAAATAACATATTTTGAAAACCAACTGATGCATACTCAGCCTGCCTCCGCATGCTAACTATAGCAGGTCCTTAAGATAAGATTCAGTTTGCCATTGGTACCGCTCTTGCTTTGACATTCCACTGTTTGGTGAACCACCGTTTTCCAGAAATCTTTAGACACCATTCAACCCTCTAAACAAACTCAGTACGGTGATGTTTTCAGCTTCCTGTTTTCTAGTGGGATTAGAAAGGGACCTTATTCCTAGATGATGATGTGTTTTTCAAGGAGTTAAACTTAGGTTTTCTACTGGGGCCGTTTCTAACCCTAAGGACATGAGTCCTCTGGCTGGAAGCTCAGCTCTTCCTGCCTAGCAGAGAGCCACCAGTTGCCACAGGCAACCAACCGCTCCCGACAGGAAGGATAGTATTGATTTTGCTGGTCTGCCTGTAGGGGAGCCGGCCAAAGAGGAATGCTCAGAGGGGCTCCTCTGTCTGGGGTGTGCATTTGCACAGCAGCCCCATTCATGTCCTCCAGCCTGCATCTCACCTCCTTGGGAGACTGAAAAACTCAATCAGCTTTTCGCTTGTTCCTTCTCAGTTTGTCTTGTTAGCACTCTTTCTTAGCAAGTAAGCACCATATGTCTTCTATGGGAACTTGTTTTCAGGAGATTCCCAGCGCGTGTGTGCTGGCTGGGAAGAGAGGAATTGGTGTTTTGCTAACCAGCAGTGCTCGCCAGAGTGCCAGCTTTTGAGTCCTGCCCTTCCTGCTCATCTGCCCCGTGGCTTGGTTTGTCCTGGACACAGTATTTCACTGGATCTTACTGGGGTCGCAGAAAATTGCCTGGCTTATGAGGGATTTTTCTGAACCAAAGAGAGAGCCTGTGTGGATGCCTCTCTATGGTTCCTCATTATCCTGGGTAGGCTGTGTCTCACAAGCACCTGTTCATTGATCTGGTCCTCTGTCCTTGTGGAGACGATAGCACATACTGATTATAGGCGCTCTTTGTGATGTTATTGGGCATCCTTGCTCTTAGCCAGCCACCCATGCCAAAGCATGCAGCTGATATGTTCTGCTTTTGAAATAATTTGGTTTTTGTAACATGGAGCCCACCACCCCCCTTTCAACCTTTAATACCTGTCTTCTTTGAAAGCCAGCTTGTTGAGCATCCAATTTGTCTCTTTTCTTCTTCACTTTCCCCCTGTTTCTTTGCACTCAGGCTGTCTTTTATCAAAAACAGAGAGTGAGCCAATGACACCTCGTGGCAAGCAGCAGCGTGAAGCATTTTCTTCTTTCACCTTGACATCTTTTCGGCAAAGAAAAAGCAAGGGTTGGGAACCTGCTCTATTCACTTTGGCTTCTGCAGCTACCTCTTTTAAAACTGCTGGTTGTTATTGCCTGGTAGCTGTCTCCCTGAAGGTTTTACCAGTTGTTTTGAAAGGCTGGCTATTCCCTTGGGAATTCACCTTACACAGGCATAGGTGCATGTGTATGTGTATTTGTGTTCATATGCTATCAATTAGTAATGAAAAATCAGGCCAAGCCTCTTTGGCACTTTTTTCCCCCTACAGATGAGTAGTCGGTGTTCATAATAATTGCCAAAACTTATTTCGAGTTTCCTGGGTACCATGGTCTCATGTCATTCTTACAACAACTTTTTGAAGTAGTCCGCATTTTACAGAAGACAACACTGATGACAGGTTATGTACCATAGTGGAGCTAAGACGTGAATGCAAGCATTCTGCTTTGAAAGCCCAGGCTATTCACAAATTAACTGAATTGCCTGGGCCTGATATAGTATCTCTCAGTCACTCATTTGAACTTTGCCAACCGTAGTCCTAAATGCCCAGTGCTTATCCTTGGAAGGGCTAGATATCAGCAAACATGAGATGAGTGGAAAATAATCTTTGTTCTAAAGTTCTAAGGGGTAAGACACATTGCTGCCAACATATGCGGCCTATTAGATAATGATTCTCAGGGGCATAGAGGAGATTGACCCCTGTGGTTGGGAAGGTGGGGCAAGGACCGAGAGAGAGTGGGGGGGACAGTTCTGTTATAGCCCAAGGTGATAAAGGAGTTGTGATAATCACTGGATTGATAATCACTATCCTAGAACCATAGTGTTCCCGTAATCATAAAAGCTACTATTAGCCTGGTGTGGTGGCTTAATCCCAATGCTTTGGAGGCTAAGGTGAGAGTATCGCCTGCAGCCAGGAGTTCGAGACCAACCTGGACAATATAACAAGACCCTTCTCTAAAAAAAAAGTAAATAAATAAATAAATGTTTAAAAGCTACCAGTAAGTGAACATATACTATATTTCTGGCATTGAACCTATATGCTTTCATTTAATCATTCTCATTACCCTATAAGGAAGATACTGCTATCTCATTTTACAGACCAAAAACAGTAGGTTCAGAGAGGTTATCCTGGCTCAAACTTGTCACATCTTAAGTGAAAACAAACTTAGTCTTGAACCCAAATGTGTTTGTCTTCAGAGCCTATGCTCTATTCTTTCCTAATTATCAGTGTCTTTTTGCCCATTGTGCTATTTAATCAGAATCATTATCATTAATAGCTCATCCAACTGATAAAGGAGAGAACAAATGAATTTTGTATTTGTGGACCAGAGTATGTGATTGAGCTGAGTATGCAAAGATTTGTTCCCCTGGTCTCCTGGATGATGTTTTCACAAGTGGTCTCAGTCAGCTGCCATGTGCTTAACATAGATTGAAAGTTAGTTGACACCTTTGCTTCACTGAGGATTGTTTCCAGAATTATCAGTGCTTAGTGACTTCGTAGATACATATAGATTTGGGAATGTGTTCCCAACTCTTTAGCTGTACAGATCTGGGAACTGCACTTAACTCTATTCAACCTCAGCTTTTCTATCTGAACATCATGTTAGGCAATTCCAAGATTTGTTTAGCTCTGAATGATAATTGCTGTTTACCATCAAGCCTGTTTGTTTTACACATACAAACACTCTTAACCCATGAAGTATGTAGTTAATTGAGAAAGTTAAAGGAAAAAGTCATAAAGAAGAAAATATGCTATCTACACTTAATTTTTAAAAGCAGCTTCATTGTGGTGTGATTGACATATGATAAGCTATATATATGTAAAGTGTACAGCTTAATAAGTTTTGATCAAAGTACCCACTCATGACACCATCACCACAATCAAGATAATGAACGTCTCTATTCATTACTCCACAGGTCCCCATGCTCCTTTGTGGTCCCTTCCTCCTGCCCATTCACCCAGCCCCTGCCACATGAACAAAAAAACAACTGCTCAGCTACCTGATCTACTTCCTGTCACTATGGATTACTATTCATGTTTAGAGTATTATATAACTGTAATCTTATACCATGTATACTTTTTTGTGCTCTTGCATTCTGCATAATTATTTTGAAATTTTTTTTTTTTTTTGAAAGAAAGTCTCCTTCTGTCACCCAGGTTGGAGTACAGTGGCATGATCTCAGCTCACTGCAACCTCTACCTCCCGGGTTCAAGCCATCCTCCTGCCTCAGCCTCCAGAGTAGTTGGGATTACAGGTGCACACCACCACACCCGGCTAATGTTTGTATCTTTAGTGGAGATGGGGTTTTGCCATGTTGGCCAGGCTGGTCTCGAATTCCTGACCTTAAGTGATCCACCCACCGCCGCTGGCTGCCCAACGTGTTGGGATTACAGGTGTGAGCCACTGCACCCAGCCTGTTTTGAGAATCATCTATATGGTTGCGTGCATTGAGGCCATTTCTTTCTTTTGCTGAATAGTGGTCCATTGTATGGATATACCATAATTAATTTATCTTTTCACCTACTGATAGACATCTAGGTTGTTTACAATTTTTGGTTATTACAAATAAAGCTGCTATGAACATTCACATGCAAGTCTTTGTATGGACATACATGTATTTGAACTTAGGGAAGTATCTAGGAGTAATATATGTTTAATGTTTTACAAAAATGTCAAACTGTTTTCCAGGGTGGTTGTACTGTCTTACATTTCCACCAGCAGTGTATGAGAGTTCCAGCTCCTCACATCTTCACTAACACTTTGTATGTCTTTTCATTTTAGCCATTCTTTTTTTTTTTTTTTTTTTGAGATAGAGTTTTGCTCTTGTTTTCCAAGCTGGAGTGCAGTGGCGTGATCTCGGCTCATTGCAACCTTCACCTCCCAGGTTCAAGCAATTCTTCTGCCTCAGCCTCCCATGTAGCTGGGATTATAGACATGCACCATGACGTCCTGCTAAATTTTTGTATTTTTAGTAGAAACAGTATTTTACCATGTTAGCCAGGCTGGTCTCGAACTCCTGACCTCAGATGAGCCACCCGCCTCAGCCTCCCAAAGTGTTGGGATTACAGGCATAAGCCACCATGCCCAGCCTCATTTTAGCCATTCTAATACACATAAACTGGTGTCTCCTTGTGGTTTTTAACGATGTTGAGCATATTTTCATGTGTTTGTTTTCCATATGTATGTCTTTTTGGGTAAACTTTCTATATAAATCTTTTGCCCATTTTTAACCTAGATTCTTTGTTTTCTTATTGTGAGTTTGAGATTATATATATGAAAGAATGTTGTTTAAGAAATAATCTAAAATAAAAATAAATGTAGCCTTTTATGTATTTACATATGTATACAACTCCTGATATATATGTATACACACATATATATGTGTACACACAGACACACACACACACATTCTGCAAAGATTTTCTCCTAGTTTATGGCTTAAAAGTATCTTTAACTGTTATAAGTTAAAGATAACTTAACAGTATCTTTCAAGGAGTAGAAATTTTTAATTTTGATGAAGCCCAATTAATTAATTTGTTATTTTATGTATTGTGTTTTTGGTATTATATCTTTGCCTAACTCGAGGTTAAAAGATTTTCTCCTATGTTTTCTTATAGGAGTTGCACAATTTTAGTTTTTACATTTCAGTCTCCAGTTTCTGAGTTCATTTTTGTACATAACGTGACTTCAATTTTGTATATGGTACGAGGTATGGATTCAAGTTTTTTTGTTTGTTTGCTTATGGATATTAAAGTGTTCCAGCACTGCTTATTGAAAAGGTTATGTGTTCTCTACTGCACTGCCTTTGAACTTCTGTTCAAATTCTGTTGTTCACATGTATGTGTTTATTTCTTCACCCTTTACTCAATTCCACTGATCTAATTTTCTGTCTTTATGCCAATACCACATCATGTGGTTACTACAGCTTTATGATATGCTTGAAATCAGGGAGTGTTAGCCTTCCAACTTCTTTTCAAAATTGTTTCGGTTATTGTAGGTTCATATATTTCCATATGAATTTTAGGATCAGCTTGTCAATTTGTGTGGAATCTATAGCTCACTCTGAGGAGAATTAATACCTTATTATTGAGTCAAACCATGAACAAAGTACTTTTTCATTTGTTTAGTTCTTCTTTCAGTTGTCTTAGCAATATTTTGTATTTTTTAATGCACAGGTCTTTCACACTTTTTTTGAGTGATCCTTAGTTTTTTATATTTTTTGATGTTATTGTAAATGATACATTTTTAAAATTTAGATTTTTGATTGTTGCTAGTATAGTTTATTTTTGTATATTGATGTTAAATTATGATAAATGCACATACTCTTATAGTTCTAGTAGCTTTTTTAATAGATTCTCTTTGATGTTTCTACATAGATAGTTATTATGCCTGCAAATAAAGACAGTTTAACTCTTCCTTTTCAATCTGGATTACTATTTCTTTTCCTTGTTGATTACAGTGTTAGAACCTCCAAAACAATATTTAATAGAGGTGAGAGTGGATATTTCTGATCTTAGGGCTAAAGCATTCAGTTGTTCACCATAAGTATGATGTTTCCTTTGGGATTTTCATATATAGTCATTTTCAGTTTGAGAAAGTTCTTTTCTAATCCTGGTTTTCTGAGAGTTTTTGTCAGGAATGAATGTTTGATTTTTTTGGTTGTTTGTTTTGGTGCTTTTTCTGCAACTATCAAGACAATCATATGGTCTTTCTTTTTTGTTTTCTTTTTGAGACAGGGTCTTGCTCTGCCCCCCAGGCTGGAATGCAGTAGTGCGATCATAGCTTACTGCCTCCTTGAACTCCTGGGCTCAAGTGATTCTCCTGCCTCAGCCTCTCAAACAGTTGGGACCACAGGCATGCACCACTATGCCTGGCTGGTTTTTTTTTTCTTTCTTTTTTTGTAGGAACACGTTCTCCCTAGGTTGCCCAGGCTGGTCTCAAACCCCAGGATTCAAGCGATCCTCCTACCTTAGCTTCTCTAAATGCTGGGATTATAGGCATGAGCCACCACACTCAGCCAGGTCTTTCTTTTTTAGTTTGTGACTATGGTGAATTATATTCATACATTTCCAATATCATGCCATTCTGTGTACATTGTACATACATTGCCAAGGTCTTTTATTTGCTTATGGGTTTGCTTTTTAGAGCTCTGTATCATCTTTCTTACATAAATTCTCATCCCTAACACATTCTCTACATTCTCAGTTTCAGTTTAAGTGGAGGGAGATCTTGGACACTTGTCAAGTTTTCAAGTCCTTTAGGTTTAAGATTCTATTTTGTTTTGCCAGTCTTTTACAATTTCCTTGTCCACACCTAAGTGGATAGCAATTTATCTTTAAGTTTCTCACCTTTAGTGAGTGTTTAAAACACTCTTCTTTAGTTTAAGAGAAGCAACAATTGTATGTCCGTATTCATAGTTCAGCAATGAAGGTAATTGTTAATTACACGATATAATTGTAATACCCAGCACAACTGGTATTTAAAAAAAAAAAAAACTTGGGATGGATGACAGTTCATTGTTGGTAAGCATACACTTCAGCAGAGCGGAGCAGAAGTGTGTAGGGAAACTAGAGAATAGCCGACTAGACTCAGATTTAGTGTGTAGTGGTAAGCTATTCAGAGAGTGGAAAGAATTAGTTACTCCCGGGAACTGCAGAAATGGAAGCTAAGAGAGCTTCTGTAGTTCTCTTTCATTGCTATAAACAGTATTTCCTCCCTTCAGCAACCAGTAGGCAGAAGTCCAGAGGTCACCTTCCATATGAGGAACACAAACTGGTCAACACTGAATTATTCTCATGATTAGAAAAACACCTGTGACCAAGTGTGGCTCCTTACATGGGCTTTACTATATCTGTAGCAAATAATTGGAAGAACCCTGGATTTAGAGTCAAGTGAGCCTGGGTTTGAATAGCAACGGCTATCTCTGTGTTGTTGAGCAGCCTTGGGAAAATTAGTACCTCAGAGGGTCATCTCAAGGAATAAGTGGTAGAGCATGTATGAGACAGACACAGATTTGTAGGTATGCTTTGTGTGTGGTTTGGATCCTTGTTGCAAGATGTTTACACTATCTAGGGTGGTGCATTCTACCCAACCAAGTGATCCTCCTGCCCAAAAAGTTCCGTAGCTCCAGCCTGTCACCACATTTGATGCAAATGGAGAATGAAGGACATTGAAAGCAGAGAAAACAGTTTGACCAAGGTTAGGTGGCAAGGAAGGAGAAAGCATACGTGGGAAGATGTGAGCAGTCAGGATTGGGCACAAGGTTCATATTGAGGTAGAGGGGCAGACAAGCTGAAAAGCCACCTGATGTGTGACCATGCCAAGCCTTGAAGATTGGTTGGATTCTCTCATCTCTCCCCTTGCACCTTATATAGGAGGTTGGTAAGCAAGGGAGAGCCACTGAAACTTTTCTTTTTAAGGGAACTCCATCGTGAGAGCTGTGCCAGGGAGTCTCAAACCTTGACTGTATCAGAATCACCTGGGAGCTTGTTAAAAAATACATATACCTTGGGCCCCACCCAGACCTACTCAATCCTAATCTATAGGCTGGGGTCAAGTCTTCTGTATTTTTAACAAGCTCCCTAGGCAATTCTAAGTTTAGAAACCACTGCTTTAGAAGGTTAATCTGGCAGCAGTGTACAAGATGGATTGGAGCTGAGAGAGCCTGGAGGTTCAGAGACCTGCTTGCAACAACAATCCCGGCAGGAGATAATGAGGTTGGGGGCTGTGGGAATGGAAAGGAAGAATCAGATATGGGAGGTATTTTTGAGAGGCAGTCAGCAAGGACTGGGTAACCAATTTGATGGGGAATGTGAGGGAGAAATGGGACTGAACAAATAATGTCAAGGTTTAGAGAAGCTGCTCTCCATGGCATGAAGGGAGAGGTAACAGAATCCCCTGGGGACCTTAGTCAAATTGCACACACCTGCTCCCCTTTCTGTGCTCATCCTCCACATCTTTCTCCTTCCCTGCAAGTTCCCTGAGATGTGTGCCAGGAGGGAGCACATCAGCTCCTCGTGGGGAAGCCTGCGTGTGTAGTTTGAGGGGAAAACTTTTCCGGGTGACACTTCTGTTGTGAGCCACTAGTTTGGCATCTTTGAGCCTGTGAGCATAGTGGTGCGGTGAGATTAGGAGGAAGGAGGGGATTGAGCTGGAGCTGACCACAGGATGTGGAATAACTTCTGGAGGCTGTGGAAATGTGAGTTCAGAGCTGGGGAGCAAGAGGTGGGCTGTGATATAAATTCAAAAGGCCACTGCATGGAGGTCATGGTGAAGACAGATGAGACTGTGGAGAGAAGAGAGGAAAGGATCCAGAGTGAAGCTTGAGGAAGGCCTATGGTTAGGAGTCATACGCAGATGAAGGGTCAAAGAAGAGCCGGCTGCAGAGGTGGGAGGAGACTGCTCTACCTCGAGGTCAACGCATGAGGCAGCCGTCTAGAAAGATCTGCAAACAGGAGGGCAGAACTCTAGCTCCTCTGCCATCCTTCCACCAGCGTGATTTTGTGCAGGAAGCAGTCCAATCTCCCAGCAGTATGTGTCACAGTCATGCAAAGGGGTTAACACTGTATAGGACCACACATTTGAAAAATTTCTTTACAAAATCCAATGTCTTTTGAGCTGATGTACCAGAGACTGACAGGCTTTAACTTCTTAGACTATTCCCCCCAGGTTTCTCATCAACTCATAACCTTCTATACACATTTTTGGCCCAGCACAGCCAAATATAAGGTATTAAAAATCATTATAGTGCTTTGGGGTCCTTGCTCCCCCCAAAGATCCAGACATGCTGCCTGTATTTTGTGATGTCACACTGTGAAAATAGGACGTTGTGTTTTGGAGGCACCTCCAGGGTGCCCAGCAATTGACATGTCTTAAGTGAAAGAAAACAAATTGAGTGAGCAACAGTAGAAAAAAAGGACATTTGTATCAGCCCAGGAAATAAAGAATTACGCAGAGATGCTATTTATGCTGCTGTGAAGCTGTGACTCTTGATAGGGACAGCATAAAGGTTGTCCACTGCTGACACTGGCAAGACTCCAGGCTGACCAGAGCTGCTCCAGTGAAGTGGGGTCAGCTGTCTCAGAAGGTGCTCTGTGAAGCTGACACTGAATCACAGTTTGCTGTAAAAAGGGCTTACACATGTAAAACCTTGTATTTTGTCTTAGAAGTACCCTGGAAACTATCACATTTTCTTAATAGAGACACAGAGGCATCAAGTAATAAAGAAACGATTCGAAGGTTCCAGAGCTCCTGGGTAGTTGGGAAGGAGATTGAACCTACAGTTCTGGTTTATGGGGTACAGAGAGAAAGGCTTGCATGCCAGAAGAGCCCATTAAAGAATCACTTGGCGATGGGCACGGGTTAGACTCCAGTCTGCCGCTTCTTAACTGTGTGACCTGGGGCCATTCATTTGACCTTTCTGAGCTTCAGTCTCCAATCGTAAAGGGCAGAAAATCATATTTACCTCCTGAGAGTAGTTTCAAGAATTAAGGATGAAGGCACCATTAAAGTGTTTGGCATGAAGTTGATCCCCCCAAATCGATGCCCGTCGCCATAATTACTGGGTTTTCCCCAGTCATCTGAACACTCATGTACTCCCCTGGATGCACCCGAAGA
The DNA here is from genome assembly GCF_037993035.2 of Macaca fascicularis. NCBI lineage: Eukaryota > Metazoa > Chordata > Mammalia > Primates > Cercopithecidae > Macaca > Macaca fascicularis. Next base: position 57,099,588 of record NC_088377.1, read on the forward strand.
GACACTGCTGTTTTCCTTTGGCATCCCTAGTTTGGATTTTAAATACTTTTTTCCTCATTAAAATAATTTTATAGCTGGCAGGAGCTTAGGTGTAGTTGAAATAGTACTGTTAAGAAGGTCTGTCCTTCAAGGCATTTGTATACTGAATGGGACTTTTTGAGTGGGCCTGGACACCAGGATTTTACAGGAAAGGTACCATAGCCCCCCTTTTTACAAGTGAACTTTTATTAAGCCACCAGCTCTCAGAACTTGCAGAATTGCTGGAAAATTGCCTTGGGCAGGGTATGCAATCACAAAATAAAGATAACAGGATGTGAGTCTTTCCAAAGCATGGGAAGAGCATGCTGTAACTTCTCACCATCCCTACCCTGGGCAAAGATGCAGCTAACCAGCTACACTGATACTTGGAATTAAGTCAGGAGACTTGGCCAGGGGCCCCCACCATACTACACCTTGGGCCCGACTGCCACTCTCAGTACAGGTTGCTAATTTAAATGCTATCCCCTGGCACTGCATGTTGAAACAAACTGGAAAATAGCAGGGCCTTTCTTTCATCAGATCATCGATGTCTGCCTGGCGCCTGCCTGCCCACTGTGGCCAAGAACTTGCCTTCCTGTGAGCATCCTCCAGTGAACAAATACCTCAAAGACTCCTGACCTCTGGGACTTGACGACTCCTGTCCATTTTTCTCTCATTCTCTCAGCAAAAGAAATTACTTAAGAATGGGTGAGGGATGGAGATCTCTCTCAGCTCCCTGTGGGGTCTTCTTTCCTGAACAAACTGAGCAGAGCCACAAAAGAATACATAAGGAAGGCTTGGCAGAATGTTTTGATACAAAATTCATTACAGGTTTGTTCATGTGCTGGGCAGTTGGGGTCCTCTTAAACCTGTGTAGACACTGCAGTCCTTTTGGTTCAAGTTTTGTGTTTAAAGAGAGGTTTTTGGAAGGAGATCAAAGATGTCAGATTGCTGGGCTGATTCTTAAAAGAACTGATTTGGGGAAAGGCTTAAAAACATTCATACCCAGGTTTAAAAACAAGAAGCAGCAATGAGTCCAGAAAGCTTGGTGACATGGATAACAGTTGTATTTTTAAGAAAAAGAGAATTTGAATGTCTTCCGCACACCTTATCCCTCCCTAATCTCCACATCTTTCACATGTATTTTTCTTGTTTTGTAACACTAAGACTCAAGTGTAAAAATCCATCATCCACCACCCGACCCCCACCTTTGAGTGGGCAGAGGGTGTTGTGGAGGTGACCGGAATTCATCGGGGTCATATCTAAGCATGATGTAAGAGATCCATTTGGGACTTTGTCTTCTTTCTTTTGTGTTTTTTCTTCCTTCTTTACAGTACACCATCAATAGAGATTTGTTGGCTTGTCATCCAATTTCCTAAATTTCCTGACTTCTCCCTTGTCTGGCCTTTATTATTGTCTATATCTCTCTGGCTTCCAGATGATAAAAATGCTCACATTTTCGGCCGGGCACGGTGACTCACGCCTGTAATCCCAGCTGAAGCGGGTGGATGACGAGGTCAGGAAACCGAGACCATCCTGGCTAACATGGTGAAACCCCGTCTTTACTAAAAACACAAAAAATTAGCCGGACGTGGTGGCAGGCGCCTGTAGTCCCAGCTACTTGGGAGGCTGAGGCAGGAGAATGGCATGAACCCGGGGGACAGAGCTTGCAGTGAGCCAAGATCGTGCCACTGCACTCCAGCCTGGGCGACAGAGTGAGACTCCGTTTCCAAAAAAAAAAAAAGCTCACATTTTCTTAGGAAATACTCAGTTGTATTCTCTTTGTTGTGAAGGCTCCTTTGTCCACTCCATCTCCTCCATTCAGGGGAGGTTTTCGGAGATAATGAGTGAACTCAGAGGGATATGATGTGCCTTTTCCAATCAGGGTCTACTTCCAGTTTTTCAGGCTTGTTTTAGAGTGTGTGGTTCAGGCATAGAGAGCAGGGGTTATTTGGACACCTGGAGTTACTTGGCTATGCTACCCACTACCTTTTAATCTGAAGATACCTCATTGCATTGCTCTGCATATGTGCAGAGGAAATTTGGGACCCTGGTCACCTTTGGCATATCTTGATAGTTGTATATGCCTGCTTGTTGTTGTTGTATATTGCTTCAGCAATATGGCTCATCATCTTTCTACATAAGAAGATACAGGGGAAAAGAAAACACCACCATAACCAAAACTGCAGAAATGAGTTTCATAAGCATTTTCTGTAACTGCTGCATCTACCCGGATCCAATAGGAATTGGAGTGCATTGGCATCATTAGAAACCAGGGCAAAAGTTCCTGCTGCAATATAAAATCTATAGATTATGCTTGGAATCAGTGAAAACCATTGCCCTTTATGCCAGCTGCTTCCTGAAGGAGCCAAGAAAAGTGGATAGTTCAGGGGAAATGCAAATATAAGCTCCCTCCTACCTATAGCAGGAAATTAGAAACCTCTTTGGTTAGCACAAACAGATTATGATTTTTTTGCGAGAGAGAACAGGAGAGGGGAAAGATGCTTGAGGTGGCATTGTATACCATAAAACTATATTTATGTGCTAAGACAAGCAATTGATGTTGTTCTATAAAATATAGTAAACACCTCCTCCCTGCCCTTTTCAATGTCAGTCAGAATTCAGAATCATGAAATTTTATAGTATTACTGGTTAGAAGGGCTTCCCACTGGGAGCAGATGCCATCTCTGTCTTCATAGACTCAGAGAAAGTCCTGACATGTTTCATGGCGTTCGTACGTGGAAGTCTGTGAAATGGAAAGGAAAACAGCTTTTTCTGTCAACCTGTCACTGATATAAGCTTTTACATTCCATCAGAATGACTAAACTTTAAAGCTGTTTTCTTCAGTGCTGAGTATCTCTCAGAACTCCCAAGTGTTATCAGATTGATAGAGTCCCAGCATATGATAGAAGACCAAAGCATTTTGTGGCATGATATTAAAAATTCATTCAAATACTCGATAAAGCGTGGTTGACAAAAGTGTGAAATGGAATAAGGTAGAGTGAATTTCTTCATGGTTTATTGCCCTTGATTTCTCTCCACAAAATAAATAGACAGAATGGACTAAAATCTCTTCTTTATGAAGGTGGGATCCTGGCAGCTGAAGGCCTGCTCATAAAAATCCTCTCTGTGCCACATACCCTTGCAGTGTTCAAAGTTGGAAGCAATGGAAATTTATTGCCGTTATACGTATTCATGTTTCAGACTGAGTGAATATGTAGGGGATGCTTTTATGAGGTTGCTGAGACCCTATTAAGAATAGAGAAATAAAACAGACTTGTTTTTCCCTTGAAGCTTGTTTTTGTGTGTGTGTGGGGGGGGGCTGGTTCGTGATTTTAGTGATTATAGTGGTATTGGCAATTCATGGTGGTGGTGGCGGCCTGGTGGCAGTCCTCCCACAGAAGGTATTTAAAAGAAAACACTCTTTTCATGGTCTCCCTTTCCTGCCTGCCATCTTGTTTTGAAAGAGAAGCATAAAATAGCAAATCTTTAAAGCCACTGCAAGCCAAGCCTATGTTTTCATCTGTCTCCCTCCCTTGCCAGGCCTCCCTCTGCCTTTCTGACCTGCCACCCCCTTCCTTCCTTCTGTCCCTCCCTCCTCTCAGAGGACATGGGGAGTGAGAGGCTTCCCCCTGCTTCCCTGCAATGGTGGGACAGAATGCCTCATTGGTTTCAGATATTAACTTCTGTGCTGAAAACCCAGTTGGAGCTGGTGTGACAAATGGATTTTACCTGCTGCTGGAAAACACAGCCCTGTCCCACCCGCCTGCACACACAAGCCCTTTTCCCCATCTTGCAGAGCCCAACCCAGGGAGCAGGGAACAGAGAGCTGCCCCGCGGCACCATCTGTTTCTGCCAGCATCTATGTTGGGCCCCGCCGGTTACATCTGTTGAGAAGAACAGTGTACTTGATGAGTTGTTGGAAAGAAATGTTTAGTCTCCCCCATCATCTCTGTTGGCCATTATGAGGCTGCTGGGCTCACGAGGGTGTATCTATGTGTGCTGCCTCTCAGGCCTCATCTGTATCAATTGGAAATCAGTCACTGGGAGTTAGTTGCAGTCAGCAGGGACCCAAGGCATTTCCCAGTGACATCAATTCATCTTCTCCTGCAGAAATTCAGGAAACAATTAAAATTCTGATGCGTTCCAGGGAGGATTTCAAATAAATCAGCCGATAGCTGATATCTTGTAACTCTTGGTAGCAAAGCAAAATTAACAACCCGGCCGCATCTGTGTACAGTATGCTAAAATAAAGAAATTAACCATGCATCACCTCCAGTAGAGGAAGCAGCTGGCCTGTTCCCAACCTTTCCATAAGTACCCAAAAGCTACTGATTTGTTAAGTTGTCATTCTCCTTATGGACATCAAGGACTTCCTGCATATGTCAAAAACTGAGCTGGCCAAATAATCGGTAAGTTATGGAAAATCCAGGCACTGATTAAACTCAGTTATAGCTCCCATGTTATGCAGAGGAAAGCTGACATTTTGAGGCGAACCCAGTTGATAGCTGCTGAGGAGGTAATATAGGATGCAAGTAGGTTTGGCAGCAGATTTAGCCGGAATTTTGTCAGAATTTGAGGATTTTAGAATCGTAATCAGATAGCCAGTATTCTCTCTCTCCCCTCAAACCAAATGCATTGTGCAAGAACTTGTGTTAATTATCCCTGTTAATTACAGTGATACCACCTCAGTTTTTCCAGGCCCTTTTTTGCAGGTGTCTTTGCGGTAATTTTTTGTCTTACCACTTGCTGACCAATAGAACTCATCATTCTTCCTAGATTCTCTTGAAAAGTAGCATAACAAGAACTGGTCGGGAATAATGTTCCCTTGAAAAATAAAAATCTCAGCATCACACGCAAGTAAAAGCCATGTGCCTTATTGAAGTTCTAAGCCTATATTGTGTGTGTGTACATGCCCGTCACATAAAAATGTAATCGTTTATTAGTTTGAGTGGATTTTTTTTTCCTGGAAAGATGCGTAAAATTTTAAAGTAAAAAGAATATAGTGGGCTGGGGAGGTTGCCCATGCCTGTAATCCCAGCACTTTGGGAGGCTAAGGTAGGAGGATTGCTTGAGCCCACGAATTCAAGACCAACCTGGGCAACATAGTGAGACCTCGTCTTTACAGAAAAGTCAAAAAATGAGGTGGGAGGATCGCTTGAGCCCAGGATGTTGAGGCTGCAGTGAACTGTGATCTCGCCACTGCACTCCCACCTGGGTGACAAAGCAAGACCCTATGGCAGAAAAAAAAAAAAAAAATACAATGGCTGGAAAACAAAACATCACTTGAAAATTTTCCCACCTTTTAAATTGCCAGCACTGGGAAGGAAGGGGGCAGGTATGGTAGTGATCGTAGGGTGAGCTCAGGACGTGGTGGTTCATAGGGTGGGCTTAGTGAGAATCACATTAGGATGAGAGTAAACTCTTAAGTAGAACCACAGTGGAGACATTCAAGAGTGATAGAGAGTGAATGCCATTCCTCTCCCTGTAAGAGGGCACACTATGAGAAAGGTCAAAGAAGTAAGGAATGGAGGAAGATAGGGAGGGCTAATCAGGGCAGAGAGAACAGGAAAGGGTCCACTTAACCCCTTAAAAACAGCAGCTGTTTTCACCCACCCAGTGCTTACAGCACCTGGTACATTCTGGGTACTCAGCATACAATCCCTGATAATCACCACAATTTTGCCGACAAAGTACAGCTGTAAATTACTTCCCCCACCTCTCCCCAGTCAGCAGGGAGCTGCTTACTACTGACAATGAGTGAAAATACTCAGGAACTCTTATATCTAGAGATCATGGAGAGAAGTAGTTAGGAGCTGTGTACTATTGAGATAGGAAGCTCTTCCACACACCTTGCTGTGGGCTTCCTTTGCATGCTGCACCGGTTACATCAGGCATGCTTTGTGCTCTGCAGCCTTCCTATTTAAACATTTGCCCTCAAAAACTTCATGGCAAGCATAAGAATTAGCAGTTTTTCCAACCTACAGAGAATTACCTGCTGTCTCTAGAGGATTCTCAAAATATGCCGATAGCAATTTGAGGCATTATAAATCTATCCAGGTTGGTTCTGACCATGTTGTAGAAGTAATTTCAGCTGTCACATCACATGAAAACAGATTTGAAAACAGTGGTGTGCATGCCCCTAAAGGTTTCATCTTGGCTAATGGTCTCACCACCTTATGGCACTACTTTGGATTGTGACAACAGTACCAAAGAAAATGTCTATAGTCTGGAAAAGATTTATCACTAAGTATGACTGTATATCACTCTGTATGTACCCCCTTGTTATAAATCTCCAGGAAGACTGATCACTTGGTATATGTAAGCATGTAGGTACATGCATGTACAAGTCAGGAGTGTGCTGTGTACTTGTCTAGTATCACTTGGTATATTAGTATATATGTGTGTGTGTGTATTTATGTATGTATAATAACTCATAGCAAATGTGTGGACATAGATGAGAGTATAGGTTGGAGAAAGACCAGTTTGTGGACATTGTATATACAGAAATTCTCAAGATTTCTCATGTGGTGTGTGTGCATGTGGGCTTGTACATGTGTGTAGGTGTACATTCCCACAATGTCTTCCATGAGTGATGTAGGGTATTATTGACTTGGGTAAGTAATCACTGCTTACATGAGGAGGCACGTCATCTTGATCAGCATTTAATGGGGGGGGAAAGTCTAAGTCAGTAAAAACGCAACTGTTAAATCTTAACTGCCTTAGCCTTTCATTCTGAGCTGAGACATTATACTAAAATTTCTAAAGCAGACACATTGTTATTTTTTGCATATTATGCTAATAAAAATAGTGACTGGTGTGACTTAGTGGTTGGAGAAAAGGGGCTTAGGACTGTAAATATTGGTAGATTTTCCTTTCAGTACACTTTTATAAGTTATCCATTTAATCTTTTTTTTTTTTTTTTTTTTTTTGAGACGGAGTCTGGCTCTGTCGCCCAGGCTGGAGTGCAGTGGCGCGATCTCAGCTCACTGCAAGCTCCGTCTCCTGGGTTTACGCCATTCTCCTGCCTCAGCCTCCCGAGTAGCTGGGACTACAGGCGCCCGCCACCTCGCCCGGCTAGTTTTTTTTTTTTTTTTGTATTTTTTAGTAGAGACGGGGTTTCACCGTGTTAGCCAGGATGGTCTCGATCTTCTGACCTCGTGATCCGCCCATCTCAGCCTCCCAAAGTGCTGGGATTACAGGCTTGAGCCACCGCGCCCGGACTATCCATTTAATCTTAAAGGAAATTAAAATGCTGATCCAACTGGGAAATCAAATTCCAATGCAGGCAGCTCAGGGACCTGTTCTCTGACTCATGCACTTGAATGGCGTTCACAGTGAGAACAGTTGAGTGCATTTAGAAGCTAGATCCACTTCAGGAAGTTAGCAGTAGGAAGCATTTCTTTTCCTGTTGACTGGGTTGTAGGGGGGTGTTAGAACTTTTGCCCTCTACTTTTGCAAGTATGTTTTAGGGAACTTTATAATTAGCTTTTGTGCATATTTTAATTATTTTTATTATTTTTACCCATCATCAGGTGGGATTAATTTTGACTGAGAGCAACAGTATAGTGGTATTCTCCTAAAACAGGAAGAAGGGAGACGTGTACCTGTAAAAGAGTACTGCTGGATGATGTATTCCCCTGGCCTCTGAAAATGCACAGTGGTCAGGGCAACCTGCTCATTTCTATTGCATTATATGCACAAATCACCATTGAACCTCAAAAAAATCCTAAAAGAGCAAGTCTCAAGGTAGGTAAATCCACAGCCACAATTACTATTAAATGAGAACTTTTAGTTTGGAAACAAACACCTAGAGAGTGGCAAAAAGTCAATGTTACTGCAGATACTAGAAGGGCACAGCATGGGTAAAAACACAGTTTATCAAATACTGTGATACTAGGATGTGGAAGCTTGCCTGGTCACATTTAAAAAAAAAAAAAAAAGTGTGTCATTTTAATCAGAGAAGTTTTAACATAACATACAGTAAACTTATAAAATTCATTATACCAAAAATAATATAGACACTAAATATAATTAGAGTCAGGTATTTTCACAGTGTTAATGGATGATTCCAATCCTCAATCAACAGTTATTGGGAACCTACATGTGCTCACAGTCCATAGGAGAATATGGACTATCTGAACAGATAACTATGACAACTTGGCAGGTGCTAAACTGGGATATGAACGAGGTGGTTCTAGGAAACACAGAGGGCAAAACAGCCAACTCTACCAAGGATTGTTGATAAAGGAGATTAAACTCTTTTTTTTATTATTTTTATTTTTATATTTATTTATTTATTTATTGAGACAGAGTCTTGCTCTGTCACCCAGGTTAGAGTACAGTGGCATGATCTCAGCTCACTGCACCTCGGCCTTGTGGGTTCAAGGGATTCTTCTGCCTTAGCCTCCCAAGTAGCAGGGATTACAGGCACCCACTGCCACATCCAGCTGATTTTTGTGTTTTTAATGGAGATGGGGTTTTACCATGTTGGCCAGGCTGGTCTTGAACTCCTGACCTCAAGTGATCCACCTGCCTGGGCCTCCCAAAGTGCTGAGATTATAGGCATGAGCCACCATGCCCCACCAAACTCTTTCCTTTGATGTTTATATTCTTGAAGATAAATTTGGCCTTCAGTAAACTGTCACTTGGTAACCCTACCAGAAACCCTGGGAGCAGACCAGGGTGGAAGTTCTTATATAGTCTTATGTTCTTATTTTTAGCTTCCAGGAAATTCCAGTTTGGGAAAGTAAAGAATGCGTGGATTGATACTAAGAGAATAAGTGAACTCCAGGTCTCAAATTTTTTTGAGTAAATCTTTGTCAAGGATCTTTGTAGAGCAAGGAATCTCAGATGATTTATGCATCTGTAGAATAACATACCCTCTCCCTTTTTTTTTTTTTTTTTTTTTCTGGAGATGGAGTCTCACTCTGTTGCCCAGGCTGGAGTGCAGTTGGGTGATTTTTGGCTCACTGCAAGCTCCGCCTCCTGGGTTCACACCATTCTCCTGCCTCAGCCTCCCGAGTAGCTGGGACTACAGGCGCCCACCACGCCTGGCTAATTTTTTGTATTTTTAGCAGAGATGGGCTTTCACTGTGTTAGTCAGGATGATCTCGATCTCCTGACCTTGTGATACGCCCACCTCAGCCTCCCAAAGTGCTAGAATTACAGGTGTGAGCCACCGCGCCTGGCCGAGTAACACCACTTTTCAATAATGAAGCTGGTTAACCTAGCCAAAAGTTTTGGTGGACTTGATGCCTTAAAGGTGGCCTTTATAAAGTGAGAACCTCTGACAGCTATTTCATGCTTTTAAATAGTGGGTGTTTGAAATCATTCTGGCAGCTCACCAAATGTTTCCTTTGCGTCTTGACTACTGGAAGAATCTTGACTACAGGTACAGATTTTATGTATACTTATTAAAATAATATAACTTGGCTGGGCGTGGTGGGTCACACCTGTAATCCCAGTACTTTGGGAGGCCGAGGTGGGTGGATCATGAGGTCAGGAGTTCAAGACCAGCCTGGCCAAGATAGTGAAACCCTGTCTCTACTAGAAATACAAAAATTAGCTGGGCATGCTGCACACACCTGTAATCCCAGCTACTCTGGAGGCTGAGGCAGGAGAATCACTTGAACCCGGGGGTCAGAGGTTGCAGTGAGCCGAGATTGCACCCCTGCACTCCAGCCTGCGTGACAGTGAGGCTCCATCTCAAAAAATAATAATAATAAATAATCATAATATTTATGTCCCAGCCATCCCATGCCCTGTCTGGCACTGCTGCCAGCATTGGGGAATTGGGAGGAGAGCTGAGGAGCAGCTCCCCTGTAGGCTCCTTTGTCTTCATTGATTGACATATCCAAGGAGTCCTGTTCCCAGCAGTGATTCCAATATGAGCAAAAGCGCTCATCTTCAAACAGCCTTGTGTATTTAGGTTACCAGAATGTTCCAGATTTCTGAAATGACTGTCTCACCTATCTAAAATATAAGTTATTCTAGGCAAGTGACACCTGTGTCTTACTTATTCCTCTATCTTAAAACAGAGGAGGGATTCAGTAAATGATTCCCAAAGGGGTCTACATGAGAGCCAGAGGTGGTCTGAGCAACCCAGCCTGGGTAGGGACCTGGGTGAGAAGTCCCGGGGAGCCAGAAACTCTATGAAATAAACAAGTAGAGGGACCCAGAAAAGACAAAGGGGTGACAATGTTCCCTACTTTCCATTTGACAAGGAACCTGGGTGTATTGCAGGTAATATCGCTGGGGGTTATCCTGAGAGATGACGTAGCAGCTTGTTGTTTTTGGTAGAAAGCTGCAGTGCCTTCTTATCTTCATGCCCCTTCCTCAGTCCTCCTTAGACTTACCTAAGCACAATTTCTTTTTTATTTTATTTTTTTTTTTTGAGACAGGGTCTCACTTTGTCACCCAGGCTGGAGAGCAGTGGTGTGTTTTCAGCTTACTACAGCCTCTACCTCCTGGGCTCAAGTGATCTTCCCACTCAGCCTCAAGTAGCTGGGACTACAGGCATGTACCACCATGCCCAGCTAATTTTTGTGTTTTTTGTAGAGATGGGATTTCACCATGTTGCCCAGGCTGGTCTTGAACTCCTAGGCTCAAGCGATAATGCCCGCCTCGGCCTCCGAAAGCGCTGGGATTACAGGCATGAGCCACCATGCCTGGCCTCTTTTTAAACACTTTTTGCTTACACACTGCTTTTGGAGTAAAAAGAACATGGAGTCTTCAGTCATATCCTCCTGAATTTAATGCTAAGGAGCTACGTAACATTTCTGAAATCTTCCCATGTTTATTAATAAGAGAATAATTCTACCTACCTTGTAGGGTTAAAGGTTGAATACAATAGCATAGAAGAATTCGCCCAGCACCTAGTAGGCTGTCAGCGCATATTACCTTTCCTTTCCCCAACGCTCCCTAAAGCTAAGTTCATTGGCCCATCATGTAGAGTAACGACCACGGGCGGTGAATTACTTGTGATGCTCTTCCAAGGACTGAATGAGGAGAGACATTTTAATCAAAGCACCAGCAAAGCTTTTGTAGTGATGAACATACAATTAGTGACCTCCTCCTATCAGGGATAATCAGCAGTGGGACTGGCAGAATTGGAGTTTTTTTACATGGGTGATCTGGGCACAGATATTCAGTCAGCTCTGTGTCCCTTAGAACTGGGAAGCAGGAGGCATTTGCAGCTTGGTCACAAACGGGGTAGCCTGCATTCATCTGACAGGCCTCCAGAACACAATGTCAGGAGGGAGGTTTAGCACTGGGGAGACAATTATGAGACTCTCAGAGGTGAAAAAGAGGATTCTGCTCACTGCCCAGAAAGAGAGAATATGGCATAAAAAGGGGGTGGTAAAATATGTTGCCTGACACACACCAAAAAGGCCTGTCAGTTACTGAGGTCCCATCGCTGTCTCAGGCTTAGACTGCATGAGAGAATGCATTTAGGGGGAAAGATGTATAGCTTAGCCCCAGTGGCTACTGGGGTGAATCTCCAGGGCTCAAAGCATGAGTTACAGTTTGTCTTTAGTTTACTTAATAAGCTTCCTGGACTGTCTGATTTCTTTACAGCCTAGAACAGAGGTTAACGAGTCTCCCAGTGCAGTGGATCCAAAGTTGGTGGGCTTCAGTTTGGGAGCAAAGAGCTCCCCGTTTGGGACTCAGTTGATGTCATCATTTTATGGCAGCATATTAACACAGAGTAAATAGTTTATTCCCCAGAGTACTCACCCATTCCCTCAGAGGTAAGTGTCAACTCCTTCAAGAGAGGTCTGCTCACCTGACCTCCCAATTCTCAAGAAGCCCCACCTCAGACATTCTCACAGCCTTTCTCTGGCCCTCATAGGTCTTTCTTTGTCCCATTCCCCGATGACAATGCCTTCATGACAAAGATGAAATGAAGGTTGGGGGCAGCCTAGGCTGTAGTCCTGGTGCTGCACCACTAGCTGTAGAGCCTTGGCCAAGTCATGTCCCTCCTGATTTTTCCATTATGTCAACTGGAAAATATAGTCAGGCTGCCTGCCCTGTGTGCCTCACAGCACAGTCTGAAGCATGAGCTGATGGAATACATGTGCAAGCATATTACATAGTTTGAGGAAGTATTCACGTATACAGTGGTGATTTAAGTAGACTTATTAAGATTTTCATTTTTTCATGAAATTGAGACTAGACCATCTGAAGTCATTGAAACAGGAAAAACACACACAGTATTTTAAATTAGTTCTACCCATGCAGACAAAAAAAATAGTGTCCTGGTACATCCATTGTTTAGGATCTGGTCATCTGTAGTGTTTGTCTACCAAGTGGCTACCATAAGTGGCCTCCACTCCATAGGTTGTTACAAGATCACAGCAACCCCAACATCTCTGCCACTTTCTCTTTCTTTCTCTCTTCTGTTTTGGGTGGAGAGACATCTATATTGTGTCTGTCTCAAAGTTACAGGGAGAGCAAGTCAACAGTAACAGGGAAGAACAAGCCTTGTGTGGGTTGGACCAGACTATTTGTAAGGCTCTTGGGGCTTTTGTGTGCACACACACACAGACATTAACCAGTCCAGAAATGAATGTCATTGTCCTCACACAGTGCCAATTGCTGAGTTCTTCCCTGATATTCGCAGACCTCTCTGAAGCTTGACTTTGAAATCCTTTTTTCCTCAAACCCTACATGTGTGAGAGAGAAGCCCTTCTTTGCCACTCAAGAATGGTTCTGCGGTTACAGTGACTCTGTGGAACTTTTGTCCCTGGCTGGCTCCTTCATATGTTATAGTAAGGTCTTAGTTTGTGCTGGCATGCAGGTGTCTTTTTTTCTCACTCAGACTTTCTCTTAGACACTGTAATATAATCTACGATTTTTGGTACAGGAGCAAGTTTTTACAAAGAAAAATATA